>NC_142951.1:10474143-10479143 GCF_046866305.1 Octopus bimaculoides
TTTATACATATATATATATATATATATATATACAGATGCCAAGGTCAAGATTGACATTCATCATGGGCCAATATAAGGGAGTTTCTTGTCCCCTCCATATTATTATTATTATTATTATTATTATTATTATTATTATTATTATTATTATTATTATTATTATTTGTTGAAAGCTCTCAGCTTTTTTTCTTTTTTTTTTTCGCTTGCATGACGGAATGTGTCAGCTGTCCACAGAGCACATACTAGAGTAACACTTGTTTACTGGTCATGCTTCAAGAACCCTGCAAAGAAATCTTGCAATCTAAAAAAAAAAAGTGTTAGAGTCTTTAAGGTGCCAAATTAGGTTACTAAGTCTTGTAGAATTACGCTTGTGGCTGTATTTAAAGATGGAAAAGTAGTTCGTCAAGTGGAATTTCAAATCCGTAGAAGATAATCCAGTATTAAAAAAATCCTTAGTTCCAGAGGTAATCTTGCATTGGTAAACGACATTTTTAATACGCCAATTTTCATTGAGGACGCAAGTTCTATTCGGTCCACATTTGCAATGTGTAATACCATTGATATTATTATTCAAGGAGAGATTATCGTTAATATTATTGTTAATATTATTAATGTTATCACAGTTATTGTGAGAGACTCTGTTACCTTTTAGAAAGGAAGAAAAATTACTTTCAGTGATGACCAAACCGCACCTGTGTTTTTTGTTTTGTTTTTGAAGAGGTCACCATCCTTATACCCGTGCCAATACAATAGTAAAGAACTAAATAAATGACTGGTGAATAGGAAGGGGGATATCCCTTCTCTCTCTCTCTCTCTACCTACCTATCTGTCTATCTATCTGTCTGTCTGTCTATCTATCTATCTATCTATCTATCTATCTATCTATCTATCTATCTATTTGTCTGTCTATCTATCTATCTATCTATCTATCTATCTATCTATCTATCTATCTATCAGGCTATCTACCTACCTATATCTCTATCTATCCATCTCCATTGTCATGGAACCTCACCCAAAACAAAAAGAAAATGAATGTTCTCTTCTCAACAACCCTCCACCCATCCCCCAAAATCTTTCTTATGTAAATGAAGAAGCTGTTTGTACATTCAAAAACTTTTATTTGACAAGTTCGAGGAGGGAACGAAAGAGAATAATAATGAATTAATAAAAAGATTTTTTTCCAAAAATTGTGACGACATTTTTTTCTCAGTATTCAATTTCTGTACACCTAACACTACACACACGCACATACACATATACATATATATGTACACATACATATAGATAAATACATACATACATAATGCTTGCCTACATAGACAAAAACGTTACGTGCCTCTGCAGATTTTTCGTCTGCCAATTACAGTCAGAAGTCATTAGTCTAGTCGGCCCGCTGCAATAGTAGAAACAATCTTGCCCAATTTCAAGTTACCATACTGCGGTAACGACCTCGAAACCACGTGTTTGCAAACCGTTCTTTTAACCACACAGCCAAGCTATCGCACACCTGCCTGCGCATACATCATTATAAATACCATAAAAATCAAATACAAAAAAAAACAGCTGAAAGGAAAGGTCCTCTGTGAATCGGAAAATACAGATGTGTGACAATACACGACGTTTCTTTGAACAAAACAAATAGTTCGCCTCCAACCTAAAACGATTTCTTTTAGGAAGTTGGTGTAAATATACTAATCAATATAAGGCCAACAGTTAGAGAAGTTGAAGAACTCTGGGAAGTATTATGGACATCAAAGGCATCACCGCGGGTAAGATTTTGCAAAATAACAAAACAGAATTGTCCAATACAAGGAATATCCGAGATTTTAGAGAAAACAGAAAGGCACCAGGATGTGATATTTTCCAACCCAATATTAAATATTTTAATATGTATAGATTTGAAGGCGGCGAGCTGGCAGAAACGCTAGCATGCCGGGCGAAATGCTTAGCGGTATTTCGTCTGTCCTTACGTTCTGAGTTCAAATTCCTGCGAGGTCGAATTTTGCCTTTCATCCCTTTCAGGGTCGATAAATTAAGTACCAGTTGCGTACTGGGGTCGATCTAATTGACTACCGCCTTCCCCCAAAATGTCGGGCCTTGTACCTAGATTAGAAAAGAATATGTATATATATTTATAAGGTGCCGAGCTGGCAGAAATGTTAGCACGCCGGGCGAAATACTTATCGGTAATTCGTCTGTCTTTACGTTCCGAGTTCAAATTCCGCCAAGGTCGATTTTGCCTTTCATCGTTTTGAGGTCGAAAAATTAAGTACCAATTACGTACTGGAATCTATCTAATCGACTGGCCACCTCCCCAAATATTTCGGGCCTTGTACCTAGAGTAGAAAAGGATATGTATATATTTTGCGTTGTTAGTGTGTATGTATGTGTGTTTGTTGTTGTTGAAATATTAATAGGCTGCAGACATAACTAAGTGTTTAAGAAGCCCGCGTTGCAGCTGCGCAGGTTCGAGTTCAATCCCAGTGAGCGAATCCTTGAGCAAATAGCTTCTACTACAGCAGCAAGCCGACGAATGACATAAGAATGAATTTCGTAGACGGAAAATGTAGAAGCCGTATATATATATATATATATATATGCACACATTATATATATATATAAACAAATTTAAATAATCAGTAAATGGAGAAAACTTTTGATCAACAAACAAGCAAGCCGTCCAACATCGGTTGATTTTTTTAATACGAAACATGACATAACATGTCTCACGGCCGTTTCCGCTTCTAATGTTAGTCGATGCTTACGAAAGGAATTCCGAAAACAATATTCATCTGCATAGCACATTCGAACTAGTACATGCAGCTTCATAAGAAGCTATTATTATTTGTAATGTTGTTGATGCTGTTGCGGTTGCTGCTGATGTTGCTGTTGTTGTTGTTGTTGTTGAGGCAGGGTCATTAGCCCGTCGAGAAAAATGCTTTGCGCATGTCGTTTGTCTTTATGTTCAGAGGGTAATCTTCAAGTTTAGGGGGATAAAAAAAATAAATAAAAATATTCAAGGGATATAACTGAACGACTTACCAGTATTATCCGTTTTCTTATAGTTGTTTATAAATAAATCACACCCTAACCCTAATCCTAACCGTAATCCTAACGTCAATCAAATCACGTGTGTGATTTATTTATAAACAGAGATGTACGGAGAATACTGGTAAGACGTTCAGTTACTTCCCTTGAATATTTTTATTTATTTTTTTTATCCCCCTAAACTTGAAGATTACCGTTTAGAGTTCAAATTCTGCCGAAGTCGACTTTGCCTTTCATCCTTTCGGGGTCGATAAAATAAGTACTTGTCAACTAATCTCACCTCCCTAAAATATTCCAGCCCGTGTGGAAAGAGATTATTGTTATTATTATCATCAACATCATCTTCCTCATCATCGTCATCGTCGTCGTCATCGTCGTCGCCGTCGTCATCATCTTAATCAACAGCAATATCACCATCACGATCATCATCAGCATCATAATCCTTACCATCAACTTCATACACGTCATCGTCAAAATCAGGTGGACATAACAACAAGAGTGTCATCATCATCACC
The DNA here is from genome assembly GCF_046866305.1 of Octopus bimaculoides. Taxonomy (NCBI): domain Eukaryota; kingdom Metazoa; phylum Mollusca; class Cephalopoda; order Octopoda; family Octopodidae; genus Octopus; species Octopus bimaculoides. The sequence continues at coordinate 10,477,704 of NC_142951.1, forward strand.
ACCACCACCGCCACCACCGCCGCCACCGCGACCATCGTCATCATCGCAAACACTATAAATCATCCTCTTCACAAAGAATCAATATTTTTTTTGTTTTTTTTTATCGAAAAAACTTCCAATTTAATATCAAACAATATCAATCAGCGTTCGTTCTAATTTTACCAATTGAAAAAAAAAAAAATTTTTTTTGATGCATCTTTTTTTTTGCTATAAGATATATATCTGATTCACACATACGCTGACTCACCCCCCCCCCCCCCCCCACATATATATATATATATATATATATATATGTGTGTGTGTGTGTGTGTGTGTATCTATGTATCTATGTATGTATATATAGATATATATATATGTATATAATATATATATATATAGTTACATACATATATATACTTATATATATATACACATACATACGTACATACATACATACATACACACAGATATATATATATAGTACATACATATATATATATATATATATGTATGCTTGTATATGTATATATGTATATATATATATATATATATATATATATATATATATATAGGGAGTGAGTGAGAAAGGCACATATGTGTATGTGTGTGTGTGTGTGTGTGTGTGCGTGTGCGTGTGTGTGTGTGTGTATTTGTTTAGCGAGATTCTTGATACGAAAAACTGTGTTGTAAGAGATATTGTTATACTTGTGGACGGTTATCTTTCGCCAAATAAACACTCGCACTATTTATTTGATCTTCAGTTTCATTTTCTTCGCGTTCTAATTTTTTTATGTATAGTTTACTTGTCTGCCAATGTTGCTTCTGAGACCTCTTCAACGACTCTCCCTCCCACGCGTTACCTCTTGCCTTGCTCATTTCATTTTGTCCGTCTGTTGTATATATCTCTATCTGCCCATTCATTTACATCTGTATCTTTGTGGGTTTGTGAACTTGAAAGTATCTACAACTGCTGCGTTCTGGTAGGTTTGGCATAGTGAGAATGGAGAAGCTGGACCTTGTTATTCTTAATTTCCTGTCAGATTTTCATGACTAGAACAAGTAGTCTGTAGTTAGGGTTCATACTAGGGTAAGCTATTGTAACTTGAATATATATATATACATGACTGAACACTATTCAATTTTTTTTTCCGTGTTTTTCTCCTTGTCTCCGTATTCTTTTTGTTGAAGTGCGTAGCTCGAAACGTTAAAGACTTTCCGTATTCCCGAGCGTCATACTAATACATCCTTTTGTTGTTTACACGACCTGTCCTCGCCTGTTGTTGTTTTTTCGTACATTCTCCTACATATATATATATATTTGTATATATTTATCCAAATATATATATGTACATATATGTATATATGTACTTATACATATATACATATACATATATATATTCACACATACATATATTTTCCTATGCATATATATATGCGTATATATATATATATATATATATA
>NC_142951.1:10481643-10486643 GCF_046866305.1 Octopus bimaculoides
AATATTGTTTTGATCAGTAAAAAATTCTGAATCTTCATGTGGTAGGGCCCGAGGTTACAGCTCATCATTCTGTATTGCCAATCCATGTTCGCGTTCCAGACTGATATACAAGACGTAAATAATGGTCATTACATATTACTTTATTGTAGTAAATCTGACTTACCGCTGTTTCCAGTAGTCATTATAGGTTCTTTGTTGGTTGGTTTATTGATTGGTTGAGAAAAATTGAACAACCTACAGAATTAATGCTGCTTTAGACAGAGCCATTTATATATACGTGTAACATATATACATTTATAGTTATTTAGGACTGCCAACATGGCAGTCCTAAAAATAGGACGAATGTTGCCGTTGATTAGCTCCAAGAGACTTAGAAAAATTAATATTTCTATTTTTGAAAACCAGTGGATGTATTCCACTGAATTTAGATAAATAATCCTTCGTACAGACGGTCAGTAGTGACGCCTGCTGGGTTCGGCTGCTCTACATTGATAAGGGGCAATATCCCGAAACTAGTCTGTAGATGCCAGACCAGCAAGGGGAAACAGCTAACCTCCCCTGTTCGAAGGTTACAATGGACACAGGTTCGTGTGTCACATAGCTAGCTAGAGGCGATGGCCTCTTGGAGCTAATCAACGGCAGCATTTGTCCTATTTTTAGGCGATAACTATTAATATCCACTACCGCTGCCGTAGTCTCCTTTAGAGAGACTTAGAAATATTAATATCTCTATATATACATTTCTTTTGAGTTTATTTTCTGCTTGACAACTGGTATTAGTTTGTTTATGTCCCCATAATATACCATCTCCAGCGCCGAGTTCACCAGATCAATTGATTTCGACTTTGCCTTGTCTCGTCAATGATGGACGTTCAGCTGCTAGAAACAGCAGCGACTCATCTCTCCGCCAGAGAGAGAAGTTATATATACTAATATCACGGCTGCTACCATTAAAATTAGTACTATTGCCACTATAATCCACTTTGCAGTAATAACAACAAAAACAACTACAACAACAAAAACAACAACATCTACTACTACTCATTAAAACTCTACTTTTAATCTTCGAGATGGATAACTTTGTGCGTTATGTCATTGACGAAGGTCCTTGAACATATTTGTTCCCTCGCTATATTTTCTATTCGTGACTGGTATTTTAAAACTTTCATGTTCTGTTAACAATATAATGGTATTGATTTCATCGAATAATCATAAGCAACGCCACAGCATGTGCAGGAACATACACACATACATAAATACATACATACATAAATACCTACAATACAATACAATACATATGAAGACGCTCCCTCTAAGTAACACTACCATTACTTCATCGCTCCTATGATTTGATAAAGGAAATAATCTCACAAAACTAAGAAGTATATTATATAAAATTATTCATGTATTTAAATCTTTTTTTGAAGTATTGAGCACACTATACATCGTTTGGGAAAAGCAATCCTTGTTTTTATAAGCAAGTTCTATGCGTATAGTGTACTGTTTTGTTATTACTAGGATCAATAAAGAAAGTAATTCATATAACGACAGATAAGAATCGTTTAATAAACAAAGGATTAGATGTGAGCTGCTATAAGTTTCATGGTTGAATCGTACAGTAATCGAAGGGGCGTGTATAGCGTGACGTGTACTATCATACAATTATTAAATACACGCACACACGAACACACGCATACACACGCATACAGACATATTGATAAATCAATTACAGAAACAGGAGTAACATAAGGACTTCCATTAGCTTACTAATAATGTGAAGCATATCTGCATCAAAAGTTCTGGCAACTGTTTATTGATAAGACTATCACACGCCGGAATCATAATACGTGTGTGTGTGTGAGAGAGAGAGAGAAACAGAGAGAGAGAGAGAGAGAGAGTGTGTGTGTGTGTGTGTGTGTGTGTGTGTGTGTGTGTGTGTGTGTGTGTGTGTGTGGTTGTGTTGTGTGGTATGAAGCTCGCGTCTCAGCCATGTTTCCCGGTTCAGTCCCACTACGTGGCACCTTGGACTACCGTCTTCTACTACAGTCCCAGGCCGACCAAACTACCAAAACTATATCTGGTGTCTTATCTGTACGACGTTCTTGAATAGACATTCTTTCTTAATTTTTATATTATTTTATATAATCATGCATGATCTGCGTCCCACATGCCAGAGTAATATACTAACCAAACCAGCAACTTGAAACATAAATAGTTGCCCTCTAAGTATCTAATTGAATTTCTCAATAAATTCTATTGCATTTTCTAAAAAATTTCACTCCCTCCACCACGGTTGTTGGTGACTTGGTCATCTTCTCATGCTGCTTTATCTGTTTATATGATTAAAATTTACCCGACAATGCCGGGTTTTCGCCATGATATAATCGAAGGATACGGAGAGTATTGAAGATGATTTTAAACTTATCAACGCTCATAGGTTGGTGAAGATACTCTTATGAAATATTACCGTAACTTAGCAGTGCGGCATAAAGGCTCCACAGAATAAGTACCAGGCTTAGAAACATATTTACTATCGTCGATTGGTGCGACTCAAACTTTTGAAGGTGGTGCGACAACATGGCTGCAGTCCAGACGCTGAAACAAGGGATAGATAAAATATAAAAGTCAGAAGAAATAGTTATATCTGCTTATATAAACATCATGTTACACAAACAATACAATAATATATCAATTACTGAAATATTTCTTTTACAGTAGATGTTAGTCACCGAATAATACTGTTGCTTCTTTTATTTAAGTCTGAGTGTCATGTCGCAATGATTAAACATATATACACACATATATACACATGAATATATATATATATATATATATATATATATATATATATATATATATATATATATATATATATATATATATATATATATATATATATATATATATATATATATTAACGCATATGTATAAACACATATACGAATATATAGTGTGTGTGGTGGGGATGTATATATGTATATATGACATAAATCAGTAATTTATTTTCCATTTTTCTTTTCTAAGTCTATAATGGAAATGGTATATTTTACTTGGTAGGTGTAAGTTTCTTGCAAATGATATATGATCTACATGTATATATCATATATACGTGTTTCTATATATATATATATATATATATGGACATATACGTACATATGTTTGTGTTTATATATATATATATATATATATATATATATATATATATATATTCATATATGTAGATATATAATTTTACAAACACACACACACACACACACACACACACATATATATATATATATATATATATATATATATATACATATATCTGTTTACAAACACAGAAACAGGTGATTTCGTAAGATGTGTGTCTGTATGTGATTTTGCGTCCATTTGTGTGTAGCAGAACATAAACACACACACACACATGCATATATATATATACACACATACATATATATATATAGATATAGATATATATTGTATATATACATAGTATATATAAATATAAGTGCGTCAATTCATTCGTAAAACAGTCTGGAGGTTTGATATCTGTTGTCCCAATGTTCTTCTATACTTAATTATTCATGTCCTAACAAATAACAACAGATTTTCTGTTTTGCTGTTTCTTGCCTCTGTGTGAAAACAAACAGCTGATACCCTGCTTCTATTTATTTCTCTTTTATTTTATCTTACACTCTTTTTGTTTTGGTATTCACTACACACACACAGACACAACCAGACACACGCACGCACACACACAAGCACACACACACATTCACACACACATATTTATATATATATGTTGTTTTTTAGGTTGTTTTCATCAAGACTTTGTTGTTCACTTCGATTTTTCTTCTTTGATATATCCAATTTGGATTGTATATATTTGTGAATCTTTCATCAGATTACCACTCTGGTAAATCTACCTAGCTGGCTATCCCTGCTTACATGGCTATGTGACATTATCTCTCTCTCTACACATACATGCACACACACATACACGTATACATATGTGCGTTTGTGTGTGTGCATAGATCTATATTTCATAGGAATGAATGAGTAAATATATATATCATTACATCAATACCAATATCTGTATCTATATATATTTTTTTTCGAAGCCGCATGACTCCGGATTCAGTTCCACTGCGAAGCACCTTGGGCGAGTGTCTCCTACTATACCCTTGGGCTCGGCCAAAGCCTTGTGAGTGGATTTGGTAGACAGAAACTGAAAGAAGCCTGTCGTATGTATATGTGTGTGTGAGTGTGCTTGTGTGTGTGTGTGTGTGTGTGTGCGTGTGTGTGCGTGTGTCTTCGACCACCTGCCGCTTGCAGCTATGTCGATGTGTTTACGTCCCATTAACTTAGCAGTTCGGGCACGGAGATAAATAGAATAAGTACTGGGCTTACAATAATTTCCACGAAAAGTCTTCAGACTGATGCCCCAGCATGACCGCGGTCTAATGTCTGAATCAATTGAAATAAGAAAGTTATATATCAATTCTTCATTAATCCATTATATTTTACTCTTCCTTGGACTACTGTCATGCTGGAGCACTCGCAGGATGCGTGTTAACCGAAAAGATTTACACCAGTACAGCTTTATTTCAAATCTGATACCTATTTTATCAATCTCTTCTAGAGACATAAACAAACCAACACTGGTTGCTCAACATCAAGACTGCGACTTGGAGTACGAGCACAAAACAAAGATACATACATACATATATATATATGTTTATATATATATATATATATATATATATATATATATATATATATATATATATATATATATATATATATATATATATATATATATATATATTCTTTCTGTTGAAGAGCGTAGCTCGAAACGTCAACGACTTTCCGTATTCCCGAGCGTCATACTAATACATCCTTCTGTCATTTACACCACCTGTCCTCGTCTGTTGTTGTTTTTTCGTACATTCTCCCATATACAAATAATAGTCCTGTTATATTGACTAGGAACTGAGAAAACAAACTGTGTGCAGTCG
>NC_142951.1:10511643-10514143 GCF_046866305.1 Octopus bimaculoides
GCCATCACCATCATCATCATCAGCTACTACTACTGTCTCCACCACCACAACCATTACCAGTCCTTCACCATTACAACCCAGTATTAGGATGACTAGCATCTCAGTCCAACCAAGAATCATTCACCTTTAAATCTTCCGTAAACAAACGATTACCACATATCCCACCCTCGTAAGCAACACGGATCTTAAAAATCTGCCGTTATTCCCACCGTGAGGGAAGATTGTCTTTTCACTCACCTCCCAGGAACTAGACGCGTCAACTATGGAACATCCATGAACAAACAACTACATCACACTCCTCTTACACAAACAAAACTGAATCCCAATATCTTATTTCTTTATTGCTCAGAAGGGGCTAAACATAGAGGGGACAAACAAGGACAGACAAAGGGATTAAGCCGATGACATCGACCCCAGTGCGTAACTGGTACTTAATTTATCGACCCCGAATGGATGAAAGGCGGAATTTGAACTCAGAACGTAACGGCGGAATCCCAATATCTGCCGCTATTTTCTTCGTGAGGGAATATGTTTGCGACAAAGCTGTCCTTTTACCCATCTATCGGGAGCTACGTGCTCCATTAATAAATATAGTGGCATTAAGAAAAGTGGTAATATTGTGAGTGCTCCCCCAACTGATGCAACCACAATAAACTTTCTCCTTATCCCAACTCCACAAAGTCCAATCACCACAATAACTGTATCGCCTCCGACGGCTAAAATGGTTCCTCTCCCCCAGATAAACCGGGGAACAGAAAACCATGCCGAAAAAAACTAATGTAATAATAACATCATTTGCGGCCGCATCCAGCAGTGCAACAACAACTGCAGTGACAGGAAAAACTGAATCTCTTTTTAGCCATGTTGAATCTGGCGGAAAAAATCCAGAGAAGTATTCAACCTCTACTACCAACCCAAAGCAAAAAACACCCTCGCTGCTGCCACTGAGTTGCAACAACAACAACAAACATGATATGCGGATACTGAAGAAACGCAAAGAAGTTTCTGCCTTATTTCTTTATTGCCCACAAGGGGCTACACACAGAGGGAACAATCAAGGACAGACAAACGGATTAAGTCGATTATATCGACCCCCAGTGCGTAACTGGTACTTATTAAATCGACCCCGAAAAGCAAAGTCGACCTCGGCGGAATTTGAACTCAGAACGTAGTGGTAGACGAAATACCGCCAAGCATTTCGCCCGGCGTGCTAACGTTTCTGCCAGCTCGCCGCCTTAAGCAAAGAAGTTGCTGCCTTAACAACATTCCTGGGAATCAATCTCTGTACACAACACATGCAGAGATCTGTCTGTGATTCGGCTCTACAGACCTCCGGAAGCACCCTTACACTATTTCCAAGAGTGCCTTCAGAAGATCAAATCTTCCCTCCTGCAATGTAACCCAGAAAATATTCTGATGATGGGTATGCATAGAATATATTGTTTTCAAATTTTGGCACGAGACAAGCAATTCCGTGGGAGGGGGTAAGTCGATTACAACGACTCCGGTGCTGAGCTGGTCCTTACTTTATAGACTCTGAAGACCTGAAAGGCAAAGTCAACCACGGCGGAATTTCAACTCAGAACGTAAACACGGACGAAATGCGGTTAAGCAATTTTTCTCGGCGTGTTAACAATTCTATCAGCTTGCCGCCATATAAGCATAAGGCATATTATATATTCTATTCATTAGACAGCGATTGTAGCGTAAATTCATATAAATATAACAAGAATTCTATTTTTTACTTGACTAATATGAGTGTTTTCTCATGAAACTGTTCATTTTGCAATACATATTTATTGAAAATAATGGGAAGGATTGCTAATACACATTAATTTATCTACATATGTCTGTCTCGGTATCTATAATGTGTAAATATATTTGTGTATGTGTATGTATATATATATATATATATATGTATATATGTGTGTGTGTGAGTGTGTATGTATGTATGTGTGTGTATGTATGTATATATATATATATGATGTATATATATATATATATATATATATATATATATATATATTCATATTATATATAAATATATATATATATATATTCATATATATATATATGTATATATATATATGCATGCACACACACACATATACATGTACATAAATGTGCAGAGGGATTTATATGTGTATATATATGTAGTTATACATATGTGTGTGTGTGTGTGTGTGTGTGTGTGTGTGCTTGTATGTGTGTGTGTGTGTGTGTGCGCGCGTGCATAGGCATATACATATATTTATTTCAGAGTCGAATTACGAATGGGCAGTTGCCTTACGTAGCATATATGTTAGTGCATATATATATGTCTAGCTATTTCGATAGATAGATAGATAGATAGATAGATAGATAGATAGATAGATAGATAGATAGATAGATAGATAGAGAAAGAGCGGAAGAAAGCGAGAGAGAAAGAGAGAGGTAGTTAAATGGAAATACAGACGCACCAAAATGTATCTATACAAGCATAGATGCAAATACAAATATA
>NC_142951.1:10519143-10524143 GCF_046866305.1 Octopus bimaculoides
GGATGGAGGTGAATTTCACCTCCTAACTCGATGGCACGACAACCTTCACCTCACGTGCTACATCACAGAGAGTGTAGGGGAGAAACCTAGAATCTGTGGCGCTCTGGATCAATCAGAATCTTTTGAAAGGATCGATTATAAACACTTGGAAGCTATCCTCGCGGCGGCCGGCTTCGGTCCCGTTTTCAGAGGTTGGATCGCTGCAATGTATAATGGCATCTGTTCATTTATCAGAATCGTTTAGCATCGCTCGCTTGGTCCGTCAAGGGTGCCCACTCTTTCCCCTTCTGTAAGTGCTGACTCTCGAGCCATTACTGAGCTAGTTGGATCATACAAATAGTGCGTGTGCTTACTGGCACAGAAGAAGAGTGTCTGCATGATAAGAAGTTTGCTTACCAACCACATGGTTCCGAGTTCAGTCCCACTGCGTAGGCACCTTGGGCAAGTGTCTTCTACTATAGCCTCGGGCTGACCAAAGACTTGTGAGTGGATTTAGTAAACAGAAACTGAAAATAGCCCGTCGTATATATATATGTATATATATATATATATATATATATATATATATATATATATATATGTAAGAATTTACGAAAAAGACAACAGACGAAGACAGGTGGTGTAAACAACATATACATATATATATATATATATATATATATATATATATATATATATATATATATATATATATATATATATATAGGAAAATGAAAAAAAGCCAGAATGCTGAACTGGAAGCATATTTTAATAAAGATTTTTTCTAACCGGCTTTCATTGCGAAAAAGCAAATTATCAAGAAGTAGGAGAATGAAAATGTTTTTTTACAAAAAAGTACAAAATGAAGAAAATAATATATAAAACAATAATATATAAAAAAATAAATATACCCATACATTATATTGTCTTTGAGCTTTTGTAGTTCAATAGTAGTACATGTATAAACTGGTAGGAAAAATAAGGATGCATGAGAGTTGAGAGTTTTGTTAGGTTTAAAAAAAGGGTTAAAAGTTTGTGTTAAGCAGGAAATGTGGTGTCAAAACAGGAATTTCTCTATGAAAAGATTCTCCTTGTTGATTCCAACCATTTCTTAACACACACACCCCTCAGTGACCTTATTTCTCTATGAACAGACACAAACTTCCTGTTGAAAAAGAGTTCATAACTCCAACTAAAAACACTTGTCTCCCCTTACACACACTTCCTGTTTTGACACCACATTTCCTGCTTAACACAAACTTTTAACCCTTTTTTTAAACCTAACAAAACTCTCAACTCTCATGCATCCTTATTTTTCCTACCAGTTTATACATGAACTACTATTGAACTACAAAAGCTCAAAGACAATATAATGTTATGGGTATATTTATTTTTTATTATATATTATTGTTTTATATATTATTTTCTTCATTTTGTACTTCTTTGTAAAAAAACATTTTCATTCTCCTACTTCTTGATAATTTGCTTTTTCGCAATGAAAACCGCTTAGAAAAAATCTTTATTAAAATATGCTTCCAGTTCAGCATTCTGGCTTTTTTTCATTTTCCTATTATTTCTCCACGTGCGGTTAACACAACCCCACTATTTACTGACTTATATATATATATATATATATATATATATATATATATATATATATATATATATATATATATACATACATACATAGGTATGTATCTATTTGTGTATCTGTGTTTGTATCCCCACCATCGCTTGACAACCGATGTTGGTGTGTTTACGCCCTGTAGTGGTTCGGCTAAAGTTACCGATAGACTAAGTACTAGACTAAGTTCAAAGAATAAGTCCCGGGGTCGCCTTGTTCGACTAAAGGCTGTGCTCCAACATGGCCACAGTCGAATGAGCGAAGCAAGTAAGAGAACTAAATATATATATATATATATATATATATATATATATATATATATATATATATATATATATATATAGTATAAGTATATATATATATATAAATATATATATATATATATAATATATATATATATATATATATATATATATATATATATATATATATATATATATATATATATATATATGTATATATATATATGTATACATATATATATACATATATATATATATACGCACACACACAAATACATATATATGCATATATACGTGTGTGTGTGTGTGTGTGCTTCATCTAGGAAGCGTGCCTGAGAATAAAAAAGTAAATACTTTTACATGCAGATGCTTGCAAATTTTTTTACAACCGTTGCACAAACAAACCGCCTGGGTAATTTCGTTAATTAATATTCATCACAAACAAATCAATCAATTGATATGCAGATATGTAGATTCAGTGTTTGTCACTCAAATCGTTTTCTTTATACGCAGTTGCAATTACTTTGAGGCTTCCCCTATGCGCATGCCTATATTCATAACAGTCTACGACTATTTCTCTCTATGTGTTGTAGTTTAGAGACACATCTGTCTCTTTCTCAAGAGATTTATCTGTAGATTTATCTGCCTCTCAATTACTATTTGCAGACTTTTCAATTAGAAAGACGAATTTAAACTTTTCGTGATAAATGAAATATTCTAATTAACATTAAGAAAACATCGAATAATAATTGATTAAAAATTCATAAAATTTAAAACTTAAGAACTTTCACACTTATAAATTTAAAGGTGTAATAAAAACAATGAAACTAATTAGAAGAACGATGATTATTATTATCATTATTATTATACTTATTGTTATCATTATTAACATGCTCATTATTATAACTACTATTATCATTATTTTTATCATTATTATTATTATTATTGTTCAGTAGTTTTATTTTTATAACGTTCTTTTACTTCACTACCGAGCGCAGCCCTGTGCGCCTTGGGTATGTGCTGTGGTTTGCTGTGGTGCTCTTATGTTTACTGTATTGAAAGTGTTTTGCGTAGAATGTGTGCAGTACCCGGTAGTGCAATTTTCTGTATGTTATATATAGTTGTAAGTCCTGGTATTTCTGTTATGTATTTGTCTGAATATTTTTTTATTATACCTAAGGCACCTATTATGATAGGAATTGTTTCTGTTTTTAGATTCAACATTCGAGTTATCTCTATTTCTTTGTATTTTGAAAGTTTTTCCATTTCTTTTAGAGAAACGTTGTCATCTGCTGGTATTGATACATCAATTAGAAAGCATTTTTTTTCTTCATGATCTTTGACAACTATATCTGGTCTATTTGCCTTAATTTCTCTATCTGTGTGTATTGGCATATCCCAGAGTATGGTTGCTTTCTCGTTTTCTGTGACCTTTTCTGGCGTGTGTTTATACCATCTGTTTTCTGTTGTTATTCCATAGTGTTGGCATAGCTTCCAGTGTATATAGGTCCCAGCTCTGTCGTGTCTGTGAATATATTCCTTCTTAGCCAGGACTGGGCAGCCAGAGATAATATGATTTATTGTTTCTTGTCGATCTCCACATATTCTACAGTTACTTGTTATATTTCTTTTCATTATGTGTTTTTGGTAATTTCTGGTGGGGAGGCTCTGGTCTTGTGCAGCAATTAAAAATCCTTCAGTCTCTGCTTTGAGTCCTGAGCTTCTCAGCCATTGCTGGGATTTTTCTCTGTCTATTTCTTTCGCATTTAGTTTAGCCCAGTATTTACCATGTAGGGGCTTTTCTTGCCATCGTTTTATCATGGTCCGTTGCTGTTCTAGTTTTAGTTTGGATTTCATTTGTTTTATAGCTTTTGTTGTTTCTTCTTCTTCTTCTTCTTCTTCTTCTTCTTCTTCTTCTTCTTCTTCTTCTTCTTCTTCTTCTTCTTCTTCTTCTTCTTATTTGTTAGGTAGATTGATTTCTTGTTTGTATTTGTCAGCTTCCTTAAATACTGAAAACAGTTTTTTTATTATTATTATTATTATTATTATTATTATTATTATTATTATTATTATTATTATTAGGAAAAGCAGTTGGGAAAATATAATAATTAGGAACGGGTATATAAGTAGGTTCGATTCAGCAACAAAGGAAAGAACAAATGTACACGTATACATGAAGCTGAAAATAGAGGAATTAAATTAAATGGAAAATAAATATGCATATCATAAATATGTACGTTGTACTGTAATAATAATAATAATAATAATAATAATAATAATAATAATAGGTAGATAGATAGATAGATAGATAGATAGATAGATAGATAGATAGATAGATGGATGCATATAGATGCATATAGATGCATATATGAGTACAGGACGTCACCAGCAGTAAACAACATGAAATTCGAAAACAAATGAGTTAAATTCGCAAACAACGAGAGAAAGAAGTGGAAAACAGGACAAGTAATACAAGGAATACAGAGAACTACCCTTCATCAGTGGTCAGCTGTCTACCCCCCCCCCCCACTCCCCCAATTCGAGCAATCGAAAACAATTGCTCGCATAAATACCAAAATCAAATTTTGGATTTATGAAAGGTCAAAGCTGGAAACAAAAACAGGATATCGGAGACATACAAGGAAACCGAACCAAAACAAACACGGAGGGTCGTTAGATCAGACGAGGGGAAAATACCGAACGCTGAGAGAAATATTTTCTTTGAAAAGAGAAAAGATAGAAGAGAGAGGCATAGGAGACGTCCAGTCAATAGAACGTCCGTGCAGGAAAAGATGTTCACGTAAGGAAAAGAAAGATGGACGATGGTCACGTGTGAAGGACGAGGGAGAGAAAAAAGAGTAAGAGGGGAGAGAGAGACAGATAGAAAACGTTGAAAGGGAGAAAAAGAGAATTAGAGAAGGATGGGGGAATAGATATATACATATACACATACATACATATGTATTTTATATATACGTGTGTGTGTATTATAAGTATTTGTGCTCGTGTTGGGAGTACATTCCAGCACAACTGGAAAGCTGAAGTTGGCTCGCTTAACGATAGAAAAATAGGTAAACTTGTCCATCTGTTCGGCAAAATTCTTCAACGCGGTGCCCCCAAATGGCTGCAAGTCCTATGACCTAAACGAATAATCG
>NC_142951.1:10529143-10539143 GCF_046866305.1 Octopus bimaculoides
ATAAACTTAATATAATAACTTATATATATAGTAGGTTGGCAACTAAGTTCCCACCGTCTTTTAAATTGATTTTTTTTTAAAGATTTAATAAAAAGTAACAACCAATTAATCAATAATGTGTTCACCCTTGTTGTTTACAACTTCTTCCCAACGTTCAATAAGATTTTCAATACCTCATTCGTAGAAATCACCTGATTTCGTCTCGGAAAATTGATCCAACCAAGCTCTCAAATCTGTATCAGTATTGAACGAAACTCCGCGCATACCATTTGAAAGAGATCGAAAGAGGTGGAAATCCGTTGGTGCCAAATCAGGAGAGTACGGCGGATATAGCAGCCCTTCTCAGCCATGCGTTTGAATGGCTTCCATGGTCATACTGGCGATATGAGGGCGGGCGATGTCGTGCAGCAGAAGAACTCCATGCTGACGATTAGGTCTTTTCTCTTGAACATTCTGCGTTTGCTCGGGGTTTAGTGGCGTTCACTAAAATCCTTTCCAATACCTGTGGGTTTGGTGAAATACTTGTCCACTAATTTAAGTAAAATCCTTCCCACACAGGTCTTGCCGTTGAATGAGAAATTGGGAAAAACCAAATGGCCTTAAGGTGGCGCTTTCTTTTCTAGTTGTTAGGTCCCGGCATCAAGGAGATGCAGTCTTTAAACCGCTACTTGTCAAGACCTCGCTGCAATAGGGAGCTGCAGCGTCGGGAATCTCTTTATTCGGAGACAGATTCGAAGTCCTCTTACTGAGAACCTTCGCCAGATTCTGTAAGTACAGTAGGCGGGTGGCAGGAGGCTGTGTTCATGTACGATAGCCTTGCATTCGGTTTGCAGTAGAAGCTGTATGAACTCGTGTCTAGATCGTGCGTAACATCTACGAAGATATCTATGATAAAATTGGTCTCAATTGTAATCTTAAGAGGGGAGAGTCGATTATATATTTTTTATGTGAATATATCTCACTCCAAAATGTATGTACAATTCATATATACACAAATTCATATCATATACGCAGAGAAACAGGAACGCACAAACACACACACATACACACACACACTCACACACACACATACACACACTCACACACACTCACACACACACACACACACTCACACACACACACACACACACACGCACATACGAAGTCGCAATTACATTGCTTCCGCTGTATTCATACACATATATACATACACGTATACATATATATATATACATGAATATATATATATATATATATATATATATATATATATATATATATATATATATATATATATATATATATATATATATATATATATATATATATGTTATTATTATTATTATTATTATTATTATTATTATTATTATTATTATTATCGTTTTTATTATTATCATACAGCCACAACAGATTAGACTGTTGGAAAATACAAATTCCTAACATCGGTCTACGTCGAGTAGCCTTAGATGCCACGAACCCTCCTAAGTATCCTAGCTGTCCCTAATAACACTCCTTTCTGTAGCTGCATTATTATTATTTTTATTATTATTATTATTATTACTATTACTATTACTATTATTATTATTATTCAGTAGACTTATTTTTACTGCATTATTATCATTATTATTATTGGTGTTGTTATTTAGCATAATCTAGAGAGTGACTATATGTATCTGTATGTATTTATGTACGTATGTATGTATGTGTATGTGTGTGTGTGTGTGTGTGTGTACAGAATCAATAATGCTATGACATGACAATGGCGAATCACAACAACAGCCGATTGTAAACAAGAACAGCCTCAGAGAATGAAGATTAATCACTTAACGGTGCTGAGCCGTCTACTCCTCAAGCTAAACGAATAAGTTTTTGCTTTCATTGTATTGAAGCTTTAAATGGAAACGAAGCTTCGTTAATAAAGCGCTAGTAGAATCTTACTTAAACACTCGATTTGTATTCAATGTTTTCACTAGATTTCGTGTGGGTCTATATTATATTATATTATATTATATTATATATATATATATATATATATATATATATATATATATATATATATATATATATGCTGGCATTCCGTCGCTTACGACGTCGAGGGTTCCAGTTGATCCGATCAACGGAACGGCCTGCTCGTGAAATTAACGTGCAAGTGGCTGAGCACTCCACAGACACGTGTACCCTTAACGTAGTTCTCGAGGATATTCAGCGTGACACAGTGTGACAAGGCTGACCCTTTGAATTACAGGCACAACAGAAACAGGAAGTAAAAGTGAGAGAAAGAGTACAGCAGGGTTCGCCACCATCCCTTGCCGGAGCCTCGTGGAGCTTTAGGTGTTTTCGCTCAATAAACACTCACAACGCCCGTTCTGGGAATCGAAACTGCGATCCTATGACCGCGAGTCCGCTGCCCTAACCACTGGGCCATTGCGCCTCTCTCTCTCTCTCTCTCTCTCTCTCTCTATATATATATATATATATATATATATATATATATATATATATATATATATGTATATATATGTATATATATATATATATATATGTATATATATATATATATATATATATATATATATATATATATACATATATATATATATATATATATATATATATATATATATATATATATATATATATATATATGTATATATATATATATATATATATATATATATATATATATATATATATATATATATATATATATATATATATATATATATACATAGTGCGGTTTGTATTACGAATTTGAATTCCTCTGAAAAAATACTCAAGCATTAGCCTTTTGCAAGAGGCAGCCCTGAAAATGTCAGGTCTCATTTCGTTATTTATACATCTATATTTCTTAACATGATTCGAATCCTGCAGATCCGATGCACTGTTTACCAAGTCACCAGATTGAAAAAATGTGTAGGCACGATTTTTGGTTATTTTTATGTTAATTTATGTTCCTTTAAATTTTATTTGTATTAAACTATTTGCTTTGTCTTTATTGTGATACAAATATTTTTTTGTCCATTTCCGTATATTGATATAAATGTAAATTAGACTGTTTATCCTCATATATTGAGAGAATTCCCGCCAATATATCATTGATAATACCAGTTGATTTCCGGATTTTATAATCCCTAAGGCGGTCATTACATCCGAAAATTGCCTACATATATATCACCCTTATCACATTTGATTTGCCCTTTTGAATCATTGCTAACAACAAAAACAACAATAAAATTGTTATGTCTAAAGCTACTGCTATCTAGCACCTTCGGATGATCTCTACTCGACTGCTACCCAAGAGCTACTCAACAGCATTCAGTTCCTACCGCGGCCAGAATACCTCTATTTATATATCTTGGGAGATCCTACTTCTTCGCTTGGGGGCGTCGACACAACAAAAATTATCGCCACTAAAAGCGTTATAAAAACGGACACCTTTCTTTGCGGAGGTGGTAGGATCCATGAACGAGTTTTCATATAAGACAGCATAGAAACTTGACCGAAGCCGAAAACCATATCAGAGAGCTGCAAACCTCAGACGGCTGTTTCTGTACTACAAACAAAAAGAACTGCAGGAACTATTAAATACTGATATGCATTCATGAAAAACAAGTAGGTCTTGTTAATGTTCTACGAGGAATGTGTCCGAGCGGAAAATTGTAAAACGTATGTGTTTGTGTGAGAGTAAGATTCTACATAGAAGCTTTGACTTCGAACTCAATAATCTAGTGCAAAAGACGAGGATCTATTTCTCCTCCTCACATATTATACCCATTGTTTGGTAAAATTTTAAATAAAGACGTGCCGACAAAAAATAATCATCTGGTGTGTGGTGGTCAAGAATGAGGCTGGAGATCCTGTTCTAAGGTCAAGATTAAAAAAAAAATTAACTTTAGAAGGAGTCACAATTGAAGATCATGGTTTATTATATTCCACATGTTGACTACAGTAGAGGCAAGCAGGAACAAAGCCGACACTGGGCCAAACTCGCGGCCACAGCAACAAGTACAATAATAGTAACAACTCGAAACCCCAAGAGCATCAGCAAAAGCACCTCTACAAACCACTGCAGCAGTAGCAATAGAAACTGCTATCACAGCAGCAATAGTTGCCATAGCAACCTCAACCAGTAACAGTAATGACATGAGCACACACATAATGAAAGATATCGCAACACAGACCAGCTTGTGTGTTCGTGTATCTAGGACTATTTCACACATTATGTAATTCCTATTTTTAACACAATGGAGTATGATTTCAGGAAGATTTGGTTGTTATTTCTTGCTAATCGAGCATTTGTGTAGAGGTTACTACGTCTCCTCATGGCTAGAATGCTAAAAAGCTTTGGGGTTTATTTCCTTATCCTTATTCTTTCTACAGCTAAAAATGCATTTAATACGACCATTTTCTTTTGAAAATATCATTGCCATTCGCAGGCAAGGCATTGTATATTATCGCAGCTTTCTTTGTCTTACTCTGAACTCGTATGATACCCTTAGCGTTAAGCTGTTTCACCAAATTGTTACCATTTACGAATAGAATTCCTGTTATCTCTGTGAATTATGTTACTTTCATGGTTAAACTTCTTCTTCGGAGAGAGAGGGGTATGATAATATTTTGACGCTTCCAGTATCTCTATGTATACAGGAAATTAATTTTATTTTCTTTTGCTTTCCTTTTCTTTTCTCTCTCTTTCTTTTTCTTTTTTTTAACATTTACGTATTTCAGAGAATCTTTTCCGAAGTCAGCCATCAAATAGTCTAGTTACTATAGCTATTATTTATTTATTTATTTATTTATTTATTCATTGATTCCTTCATTTATTTAGTTATTTATTTATTTTGCCTTTGTATGGTGAAACGGGTATATTATGTAAGAGCGTGCACCTGCATCTGTGTGTGTATATGTGTGTTAGTGTGTGTGCATATCTATGTTTCTCTGTGTGTGTGTGTGCAAGTATGTATATATCTTGTGTACGTTTTGAGAACTTTCGGCATCGTATTTAGTGAGAAAATTTTGACAGGGTTATTTTGACATCAGGGAGAGAGGTCTCTGCTTTGGTTCATCACGTGACCTCTACTCTAATGTCCATCTCACCTTACAAGGGTTACATGTTATATCTCGAGAAAGCGATCCAAGTCGAATGTTTTCTTACCAATCGCAGGTTACAGATTATATGTTGCAAAAACGAGATCCTATTAAACATTTGGAATAAATGGTAGGCGTTGGGAGAGATAATGTTTCATACTTTTAACATTCTTCAGCTATGAACCGAATCATGTCAGGTTTGATATTACCTATCAAGTCTTTGTAAGCAACCGTTAGGGGAAAGTTTTAAAATCGTTTACTAATACGATGGTGAATCCTGATTCCTGTTTGGGGTTTTTGATATTTACGAAGGCATTTTATATCGGTGGTAGAGATTAACTGGAAGCAATTATTGTACGAAGGAGAGTCTGGTGGCCAGTGGATGGAGAAATGCCATTATACACACATCACCAGGGGTTGCCATGATGCATGAGCTATTAAGAAATCAAGTAATATGACTTGCATGGAAGAGGTGGGGAGTTTCATCTTGATGTAATTATACTCGCGGATATATGTCTGTGTGTATGGGTGTGTGTATGTGTACATGTATGTGTGTATGTACGTATGCATGTATGTGTCAGTGCAGTTATGTATATATATATATATATATATATATATATATATATATATATATATATATACACACACAAACATCATTCATATATTTACATACATGATGCATAAGTACGCGTCCATGTTTGTTTGGATATATGCTATATATATATATATATATATATATATATATATACATATATATATATGCTATATATATATATATATATATATATATATATATATATATATATATATATGCATATATGTGTGAGTATGCGTAAGTATATCGCGCATACATACACATGCATGTATATCTATATATATGTATGTGTGTGTTGTGTGTGTGTGTGTGTGTGTGTGTGTGTGTGTGTGTGTGTGTGTGTGTGTGTGTGTGTGTTGTGTACTTACAGGGTGGCTGTGTGGTAAGAAGTTTGCTTCCCAATCACATGTTTCGGGTTTCAGTCCCTCTGCATTACAGCCTGAGCAAGTATCTTCTACGTACAACCGCGGACCAACCAAACTGTTGTGAGTGGATTTGTCAGGCGGAAACTGATAGAAACAGGTCGTAAATTCTAGAACATTCTGCAGAGTGACTCATCAAACGCGGTAATGTCTTGACTGGGATCAATCACGCAATTTTGGCACTGCTGATAACGATAGTTGGTGCCATGTAGACTTCGACACCGATGAACAGCAGACCTCAGTTGGATGGTATTTGACTCGCATGAATTCCTCCGCTTTTTGACGACGAGTCTTGTTTCTCATGTCTCAGGGTGTCCAATAATCACTCTCCTCACCAAACAGTCTTGGTGGTGTGATCGTTTTAGTCGCTGACGATCTGATCTTGTGAGCCACACGAGAGAGGAATGAATGTTCAATACAAATAGATGATTTTTTCATTGTATCAGTTTCAATAAAAGAAACTATATATTCATGTATGTGTGTGTTTATGTGTGTGCGTGTGCGTGTGTTTGAGAGAGAGTGTGTGTAGTTTTCGTCCATGTTGGCGGGGTATAAAAACATAATAAAACTGTTCAATGCAAATTATGTTCGAAGAACGCAGAGTCTTATTTATGTAAATATATTTACGATATACAAGATATGTAATATATACAATATTAACGAATTACAAATTCATTCGATCAATCGACCGTAGAAATGAACCAGTTGGAAAGTATGAGGTTGTTAAGTGGCGCAAGTGATATAGATCATTGCTTGCTGTCTGTTACGCATTAGGGGGCTTTCTTTTCTCAATATTACAAACACCACTTTCAATATGTTTCGATAAGTCCAAATTTATCTCGCTTTATTTATTTATTTTTTTATTGTTATTATTATTGTTGTTGCTATTGTTGTTATTATTATTGTTGTTATTGTTATTAAGGCAGCGAGCTGGTAGAAACGTTAACACGCCGGGCGAAATGCTTAGCGTTATTTCGTCTGCCGCTACGTTCTGAGTTCGAATTCCGCCGAGGTCGACTTTGCCTTTCATCCCGTAAAATTGTTGCCCTTATGTAATAATTTGAAACTATTATTATTATTATTATTAGTAGTAGTAGTAGTAGTAGTAAGGTGGCTAGCTGGCAGAAACGTTGGCATCCCAGACAAAATGCTTAACGGGACTTCGTCTGTTTATATACGATCTCAGTTCATATTTTGCCGGGGAAACAAGTACCAGTTGAGCCTTGGGTTCGATGATATCGACGTTGGACAAGTTCAGCATACAAGGCTCATAGGGTACACCATCCAAACAGCGATTCTTCTTTCACGCAGCCGCTTGCCACCTTTTGTGTCTCACTTGATATTATCAGTCCTTTACAGAATTTCGCACCTTTCAGCGAGAGCTGCAGAATGGTGTCAGGGAAGGTGTTAAATTTCACTGCACTCTCCGACTCATAGTTTACATAAAAGTGTTGAAAAGCAGCAGAAATCTAATTGGAACTGAGCCGCATGTGTCGAAGGAGAAATTTTGACTTTGCTACCACGTCGCAGCAACTGGTCCCATCTAATGATTTCCGCTACCTGCTGTTTTAGCGGACAAATATTGGTTCTCGTTTCTGTAACCTTTGTGTTTCGCTTCAAAGAAACAGCTGCACCTCAATCGCGATGCCTTTCCGAATCGTAACTTTTAGCTCGCTCATTCTCTCTTCTATTCTGTTTCTCTCCCTAACATTAGCTCTGCATGAAACGTTATTGACTCTGATCTGAAGGTTGACCTCGGAATGTCTACTACCACATGCCTACCTGAACTGCTTCTTGTTGAAAACGTCTTCAGCTTCTAGTAGCCGATTCCTTTCTATGAACCGTATCTAAGTCAAACATACAGGTCACAAATGTGTGGTCTGTGTAGGTGACCAGCTACAAGCGTGTACACCGGACACCATGTCCGTCCGCTAGCCCAACGCATTATCTTGATATGATACAGATGACTCACTATGGTTGCTTCAACTATAACTAGCATGTTTAGGAAATCTACTCGTTAATGGTTAAATTGTCAGAATCGTCTGAGCAAGTTTTTGAGGCATTACACCGAACTTTTCTGTAGATTAACCACACATACTCTCATCGTGGGTGCAAAATACACTAGGTTTAGCTTCCCATCCACATGGTTCTGGGTTCAGTTCCATTTCATAACACCTTGGGCAAGTGTTTTCTACAATAGCCTCGAACTGAGTGGATTTGGTAGAGAGAAATTGAAAAGGCCGGTCGTATATAAATCTATGTTTGAGGGGAGGGTTGTGTTTGTGTGCGCATGTGCGTGTCTTTGCCTCTGTGTTTGTACTTCCACCTCCATTTGGCAACCGCTTTTGGTTTGTTTACGTCCTCGTAACTTAGCGGCTCAACAAAAGAGGAACCGATAGAAGGAGTATCAGCGTTTAAAAAACTACCGGGGTCGATCCATTCGACTGAAAACTCTTCAAGACGGTGCCCCAGCATGGCCATAGTCTAATGACTGAAACAACAAAATGATAAATGAAATAACTATACCAATCCCATGCAGGTTCTAAACAACCAGGCGCCTTCTAGACATTTTCAAAACGTCAAAATGTTCAGGTCCTTGTCCCTGTAGCGGAATAGACTTGAATTATTCTGAAAACCCGGCCTTTGCTACCGCTCACATCTAGAACTTTCGACTTCTAGTCAGATCTACAGTTATCCTTTGTATGCTGGAATCCCATTATTTACTCAACAGCATTGTCATTCTTCCACTGCTTGATCTTGACAGACCAAAAGATCAGTACGAGCACAGTCACCGAAGAACATGGGTGATACTTGTCTCGGTAATTGCTGTAACAGCTGTTTCGTGATTTGATGTCATTGGCTAACATTGCTCCCAGTATGACTGCAGTTCAAACATGCAAAACATAAGCACTCTCTGATTTTAAAGGCGTCGTAACCCTGTGTAGAGTATTCCCAGAGAATTAAGCTTCCAAAGACGGAATGCCCATGTAAACACCGAAACGAGAAAATATTTGTTCATAGGTTCAAGTTCGCCCGGGTACACAGTTGACCTGGGGTACAACAGTAACAACAGTAAGAAGAATACTAACAACAGTATTACCTTCTTCGTATATATGTGTGTGTGTGTGTGTGTGTGTGTGTGTGTGTGTGTGTGTGTGTGTGTGTGCGTGTGTGCGTGTGTGTGTGTGTGTGTGTTTGTTCCCCCACCTTCGCTTGACAACCGATACTGGTGTGTTTACGCCCCAGTAACTTAGCGGTTCGGTAAAAGTAACCGATAGAATAAATACTGGGCTTACAAAGAATAAGTCTGAGGGTCGATTTGCTCATTTGCTCGACTAAAAGCGGTGCTCCAGTACGGCCGCAGTCAAATAATTGAAGCAAATAAAAGAATAAGAGAATAAAAAAAATATACATACATATATACCAGAGCACACAGATACATATACATGTATGTATGTGTGTGCATGACTGTGTTTATGTGTGTGTTTTTGTGTGATGCTGTGTGTTTGGCGAGGGATGGTATGTGTGTGTGTGTCTGTGTGTGTGTCTTTATACGTGTGAGATTGCGCTCGTTTGAGACGTTAGTTCAAGGAAGTTTGTGAAGAAAAGAAAGCCGGGTTTCTTAATATGTGGCATCTATCTTAACGTCTGATGGCTTATCTCTTATCTTGATGATAGCCTCTCCTCATCTGTATACATTGTACATACATGCGTATTGGTATGACTGTGTATATATACACATTATGAGTGTACATGTATAGCTCCCTATTAATGTATACGCATATATATATTTATACACACACACACACACACATATATATATATATATATATGTCTCTATTGCCTATGTAGATATGTATATATACATATATATGTATATGTACATTATATGTATATATATATATATCTGTATATA
>NC_142951.1:10544143-10551643 GCF_046866305.1 Octopus bimaculoides
CTACCTACCTACCTACTTACCTCTGTACTTAAAGACAGACATACATAGACACAAGCATATACACGATATATGCACGTATGTACGTATATTTATTTGTATATATGTATACGTATATATGTACATATATGTGTGTGTATATATATATGTATATATACATATGTATATATATATATACACACATAGATATATGCATACATATATGGGTATGTATATACCTATATATATATGTATATAGATATACAATAATAATAAAGGGTAAAATTAATTAATTAATTAATAATTAATAATTTTACCAAGTAGTTCAGTATGTTAAAATAACCTTTATCGGTAATATACAAACATTCTATAATTATAAGCATAATTATAATTAGGGTTTAGCAAATTGTTTCACCACATACCGAAGTCCAGAAATAGCAGTTCAATACTATTCCTCTACCATAAGATATCTCCCAGACAGCAATACTCTCAATTCACTGCTATTTCTAAATTTCGGTATGTGGTAAAGCACTTTGCTGAACCGTAATCATAATTATGCTTATAATTATAGAATTTATATGTATATATATATATATATTGGAAGGTTTGGAGGTGATGTACAGGGATTATATATTGGAAAAAATAATAAGGTACTCAGATATCTGCATGGTTGTACATTTACAGATTTTTATTAATATGTCACATGTTTTATAAATATTAGCGCTTGCACCTATTCTTGTAGGTTCTTCAATATATATATATATATATATATATATATATATATATATATATATATATATATATATATATATATAATTCATATAAATACAGTGTACATTTAAACACATAAGAGATATCCATCATAGGACTACCTGCACGCTAGAGAGGACAATTAAATTCCAAACCACTATTAGGGATAAAATTTCAAAGGGAATGAAAAATAAGAACATTTACCATCTAACTCCTAGACCAAATGGTTTCAAACTTTTTTTTTTAGCGTACACTGTATTTCTATGAATAATATATAGTCTACTGATTAAATTTTTACATGCTAGGCCACTGGTAATGGAATTTTCTAACATTTTAGATTACCCTTTGATATTATTAATATATATATACACGCGTATGCACACACACACACACACACACACATAAAGTAGATGAAAATTATGAGATGACAAGCGAATAAACGTTTATCTTATAAACTTCATTAACATACAGCTGTTTCTACTGGCCTCAAACATGAGGTGCAATTAGTAATTATATAAATATATATATATATATATATATATATATATATATATATATATACATACATATATATATAAATACATAAATATCTTCGTTATAAGATCATAAATCAGGAGAAGAGCATACCCTATAAAATAAAGAGCAGTTGTTCATTTTTGTATGTGTAAAGTAACAGTATAGAAAAAGGGCCATTGGTTGCATATCTAACGTGAACTAGAGATTTCTTCAGTTTTTCTAAACGATAACCGTTCTCTGCCAAGAATGTTTTTTTTAAGCACAAGAACGCCGGTGATAGTTAAAGATATATTCCACTATAAAAAATTATGGCGGAGCGAGTTGTCTTCCTTCGCTTGGTAACTAGGTTTACCAGATTTGAAGTATAAATTTCCGAAAATGCGGACAACTCCCTACGGCTTCCGTCCTGGTGTTCAGGTAGCCTCCTGGCTCATGTGAGTTCATGAGGATTACATATATTTCTGCCATACACAATTTACACAGTCTTGTTCCATTGCGATAGGGTCCGCAAGTTTCCAGTAATTTCCACCTGATGTTAAAGGGCGTATGATAGTCCTTTAAGCGCCCTAAGTATGGTGTGAGTGCTGTTGTGTTGCGTCTCTCCGGGACCCTGAAAGATGATCTGTGGTTGTTCAGGCGAATTTTAAATTTGGATTCACAAGATCCGACATAAATTTTAGTGTGTGTCCCTGTATTGGCATTGATGTTACTGATATTTGTGCTGCTTCTGTTTGAGGCTACCTTTGCTTGGTACGCTGTAGCCTCGGTGTCACATCAGCCGTCCATTGGGCATTCATTTCTAATCCTGCATGAAAATCACTATATTTACGCATCAGGCAGTTAAAGAGAAGAAATTGTTAAGGTAGAGTTTCGGATTAAGACGCCTACATAAGTTCTATTTTCTCCGTTTTGACGGGGATTTTCCAATTTTATTTTTCGCTAAAGCCTTCGAAATGATGTGGGTAGGGGAATTTAAAAGAATTTTTATTTCCATATCTACGATTTCTTTTTCGCCTCACCCACATTCTCCTGGCCGATATTGGATTTTCTGTTTTTTTTTTTTTTTTTTTTTTTTTTTTACACTAAGGACTTAAAAACCACGATAGAAACCTTTCCGGTAAAAAAAAAAAAATGTAAATATTTTCAAACAGAGAGATGTGTGATTTCAGGATGATTTAGCTGCTGTTTCTAGCACACTCCACTACCACCTTCCTCGTTTCTTTGTCACTGTCACGTATTGATGCTTTTCAATAACTTTCTTCCCATAAGCACATTTTATGGAATGATGTTACGGAAGTTACACACACGTGATACATTGCTGGAATCTAGGCAACAAAAAAAATTGAAATTTAAATCTTCCTCCCCACCACCCACGCAATATTTGTAGACCCAGTATATATACAGAAAGACTGAGAGAGAGAAAGAGAGAGAGAGAATAATGCAGATTTCTTTATTCATACGACGAATATTCAATTCTACATACATACGCACATAAAAGGAACTTACTCAACGAATCTCTCACTCACCCCTCTCTCTCTCTCTCTTGCTCACTGTATGTATGTATACATACACATACGCACATACATACATGCACACACACATACACACATACACACATACGTACAGATATACACATACATACATACATACATACATACATACATACAAACATACATACACACAAACATACATATCTGTGAATTTTCAGGCAATTTCATTCACCACAAAAATTACGGCACGAATGGATTAAAACCTCTCAGGAGAAATACAACTAGGTAATCACTCACTCAATTTACTATCTTTTACTGACAAAAAGATTACTATGTATCATAAAACCATAAAAAACATTCTTCAGTCACAGAAAGTAACTTAAATACAGCACAAGAGCGGGAAAGTCTTTTTCCAGTTTTTCAATAAAATCTCGTGAGTGGAAAAAATATTTTTAAAACATTCGGATGTATGAATGAAGGCAAAAAATTTGGCTGACTCCTTAAATTTTATCGTCTTGCATATACTTTATTTTAAAGGAATTGATACAGAAAGAGCTTTGCACAGCGATGATGAGTTGGGCATTAAAACACGGCCAGTTGTCAAAAATTATTCGCACTTTTGCCCAAACTTTCATTAGCTTGGCAGCACTGCATTTAGCGTCCTTGTACTAAATTGGTTGTCTTCTAGTGGATACGTGACTAAGGTTTGAACTTGGACACTTCAGCTTGCTTTCTTGTGCTACAGAGTGAAATGGCGGCTTCGCTGGCAGTGTGCACCAAGAAAGAACACAGATCTGATTTATGTAGTGTGAAGGTGTATCAGGGGCTGAAATTCTTCTCTGGCTTTCAGTAGAATACAGGGACAGCGCTCTACCAAAACACGAAGTCTATTGTTCAAGAAAGTGTTATTTTTTTCATTACAATACAAACTCTCATAAGCTATCCTTCATCATTGAAACCATTCAAAATTGGGATTTTAGTTGCGGAAACGTCCTGCATATTGTCCAAATGCCACCCCATCTGAGTGTCATACATTTAGACCCCTCAAACATGGGTTCCGATGACAAGTGTTCCTCTTGATGCGGTCAGCGGAAATTAATGTGAAAGTGGTCGTGAAATTAATGTGAAATTAATGCGGTCGTGAAATTAATGTGATAGTGGCTGAGCATTCCAAAAACACGCGTACCCCTTAACGTAGCTCTGAGAGAGGTTCAGCGTGACAGCGTGAGAATTTTGGCCCATTTGAATTGCCGCTACAACTCATTTCTACCAGCTGAGTGAACTGGGGCAAGATGAAAAATATATCTCACTCAAGGAAACGCTGTATCACCAGAAATCGAACTCACAACCGTGAGTTGAATGCCCCTAACCACTAAGCCATATATATTCACTATCTATAATCTAGTCTTAAGAGCATAGCTGAAAATTTCAGCAAATTAATGACTGTCACCATTATGATGTGAAGATAGAACTATCTTAACATCCATTTATAACTACGTTTTACTTCCGGTCTATTATACTTCTGCCTACACAACATCCTTAATATTGAACTCCTTTTAAGTCATTATAATACCTCACTTTTCATTCAATCGATCATAAGTAATGATTATAAATTGTGTATAATAGCCCAAAAGAATAATAATAAATAAACAGCTAACGGTAATCGAAACAATGAAAGTTACAAAAATTAATAATAACAGTAATTATCCGCTCACTTTCTTCATTATCTGGTGAACTGCTTTGTGAATGAGGTACAACATTTTGTTGATTATATTTTTTACATTTATTTTCAAAACATTCACTACAATATGAAAATTATTGATTACAAGATTTTAAGCCAGAGAACACGCTTCTTCGTGAAGATTTTGTGCATGGATCACACTAAGCTCCAAACAACATCAATCGACTACTAAACACAATGTTTTAGAGTGATTCTACCCCTTCAGCGATGTATCCCTCTACGATCATTTGAAGTTAGACATATATATATATATATTTCGGTGCGAATGATTTTTTTATTACCGTGCCATGATTTACAATCCTGTAAATGATAACAATAGTACTATTTTATATAAGCTTAAAGCTTATGGCGATCACCGTGCAATGACTAAGGAAAATAGTCCAATAAAGAGACATATACGCCCTCGACAGAAAAAAAAGCTTTCCTATCCGTAGGAAAGCTTTCTTTCTTTTCTGTCGAGGGCTTATATAAAAGTACCATTGTTTATATATATATAAATATACATATACGATGTCTGATCAATAAGTATCCGGACTGTTACTGTCCTTGAACTATGCTGTACACGCGCACTAAGTTTTAACGTTTTAGCTCACTTCCGCTGTTTAGAGCAATGTTTGAAAGAAGGTGTGTAGCGTGTGATCGTCGCGGTGACCATGACAGAGGAAATTGTCACAGCGAAGTTGCAGAAAGTGTATGGAGAGGAGTGTATGAGCCACACTCAAGTCTACAAGTGTTTCAAACGTTTCTAAAAAATGTCGATATTCGCGAATGTTCTGGGAAACTCACAACCAGAAGAACTGAGAAACACATCACAGGCGGCGAGCTGGCAGAATCATTAGAGCGCCGGGTGAAATGCTTAGCGGTATTTCGTCTGCCGTTACGTTCGAAGTTCAAATTCCACCGAGGTCGACTTTGCCTTTCATCCTTTCGGGGTCGATAAATTAAGTACCAGTTACGCACTGGGGTCGATGTAATCGACTTAATCCCTTTGTCTGTCCTTGTTTGTCCCCTCTATCTTTAGCCCCTTGTGGGAAATAAAGAAATAAGATATGTGTGCAACTGTGAGAAGAAATCGTCGAATCAGCATCTGTGAGTTATATATATATTCATGTACATATAACGAGGATAGGCTTGAGTGCTAACTGAGAGTCTTCAGAAAGTCTGCTTATCAGACTAGCATTTGTTAAATAAAGCTCATATTCTTAGAAATATCGGTTATTTTCACTGCCAGTATTTTGTTGGTAATCGTTGTTTTTATATTTTTGTACGCAAACAGTTCCTCCATTTCTTTCAGCGATACATTATCGTCTGCTTGGAATATAACTTTGATTATGAAGTACTTCCTTTTCCGGTAGTCTACGAATCCTTAATCTCTCAGTCTGTGTGGATTGGTATATCCTAGAATGTGGACACTCCACCCAGCTCTGAAACCTCTTATTTTCTCCGCTTATGCCAACACTTTGCCACTTTCTTCACGATATTCTACAACACTTGCACACCTGTAAATATATTCTTTCTTCTCTAAGAATAAACAACCACAGTTAATGGGGTTAATTGCTTCTGCGCCACCTCCATGTAGTCTGCAATTACCGAACGTTATTTGATTATAGTCTTTAGGTAATTTCAGTGTCGTAATAATAACAAAAAACATATCCTTCAGTTTCACTTTTTATTCTTGCACTTCTCAAGTCAGTGCTGCGATTTTTCTTTATCTATTTCCTGTGGTCTTGTATTATTATTATTATTATTTTTTTTTTCAGGTAATTACCATGTGAAGACAGTCTTGCCATTATTTTGGCATGGCATTGTTTTCTTTTCTTTTTTTAGTCTTTCACCTTTTCTCTAGTTGTTTCCACTTTCTCTTAACAACTATCTATCATTTCAGTCTCGATTCTGTATTTGTTGGTTTCTTTGAATACAGTAATAATATTATTTTGATTTGTTCGTAACTATTGGAATTCATTTTCTATTATTCTTTACTAAATATATTTTATAGTAGCTACCGTGGATATTTTAGAGTAGTGTTCTTATAACAGAAGTACGCTTCCTCCTATATTCGTGGTAAATATAATATTTCTCAGCAAGGCTTTAGATAGTATACTGTAAATAGAGACAATCTTCCAGCAGTTTTTTTTTTTTTCACATCTAGTATTGCTAATTCCCTTTGTCTTATAAGCTTAAAGGTTTATGAGTTTGCATCTTGGCTTGAGGACTAACGTCGGTTGCACCATTATTATTATTATTATTATTATTATTATTATTATTATTATTATTATTATTATTATTATTATTATTATTATTATTATTATTTTTATTATTATTATTTTATGTTTGACTTTTGCTTTCCATTTGTACAAGTTGGATCCAAGTCTCACCCAGAGACCTCAAGAGACAAGTTAGAAGTTCATGTAGGTGTTATGCCTAGGGTACCATATATTTGGATTTGTACATACTGTTGTTCTAGAGAATGTTTAAGAAATTATTATTATTATTATTATTATTATTATTATTATTATTATTATTATTATTATTTTTATTATTATTATCATTATTATCATTATTATTGGGGCTAGTTAAGGGTATAAACGATGGTGGCTTCGGATTGAATCTAATCTTCGACGAAAACAGTCTGACTTGTCTCTTCCGAAGGACCTTCGGGTCGAAGATCATTGGCAATTTCTAAAAGTCTTTGGCGTAGCAGTGCTACACAGGAGCATTGTCTGTTCGAGACAAGCTCTTCACGCATGAATAGAAGAGCCAACAGCAGAACCTGCCCGAAATGCTTTCAAGGGGAAGAAACCGTCCTGCATGAAATAATTCAGTATCCGTGCATTAGAAAGCTGTGGGATTGTGTGGAGCTGCTGTTGTCGCGTGCAAGACGAATTCAACTGCCTGCCGATTGTATAGTGAAGACTGTCGCACCACCTTTCCTTAGCAGAGAAGGAAGGCAAGTCTTTCTCTGTTTAGTGGATGTGGCAAAAGAGGCTGCGTGGTGGACCTGTCTGAAAGGTTTGAAGACAAGCACAC
>NC_142951.1:10554143-10561643 GCF_046866305.1 Octopus bimaculoides
TGTATGTATATGTATGTATGTATATATATATATATATATATATATATATATATATATATATATATATATATATATATATATATATCCACACATACGTACTTACGAATATGTAAATTGTAATTTCCATTCCACAGTCTTTACCTCCCAATTTATCCTGCTACAGAACCTATCTCATATGTATATATATATATATATATATATATATATATATATATATATATATATATATATATACATACATACATCCATATGTTCATAGTCATACCACATACATACATACCAACATACATACATACCAACATACATACATCACAGTTTACTAAATTTGTTACCTTAATCTCATCCACCATATTACGCCATATCTCATCCTTTCGCCGTACCATTGTCTTACATTTGTCTGTTTTCTTTATTTATGATACTTTGCTTTGGATTAACAATTTTATTTCCGTTGTTATATGTTACGTTCCTCAAAGTTTAATTCTTGGCAACATAACTTCACACATAGATATGTCTGTGTGACTAAAAGACTGGCTTTGCATCCATCTGGTTCCGGTTCCATTCCCTCTTCGCGACATCTTGTGCAAGTGTCTTTTACTATTGCCACATTCGGACTAATTAATGCCCTGGGAGTAAAAGAAATAAGCGCAAACTTTATATGTCGTGTCTGTATGTGTGTGTGTGTGTATGTGTTTCCTTATGAATTACCTAATCACAGCTTGTCAACTGGTGATGGTTTGTTTATGTTCGTGTAATTTAACAGCCCGAGAGAGAATACATATCAGAAAATAGTGATAAGTGCATTTAGTTTTAACGCATTGGTACACGCAGAAGTGTGAATGTCATCTGATACAGGATTTTGTATCGGAGCTTTGTATGTGTAAAATCAATGCATAAAGTCAGTGCACTACAAGACTCAGTGTTTCGGTATGTTTTCGCCTCCTCCGCAATAGATACTGACTCGGTCATTTGGAGTTAGACAGGAAATTCCTTCTTATATACAGGGTGTCCACAAAGTCTGGGTACATGGGGATTAACACATACTTTAAGAAATTATTATTTCTTATATTTAATTGTTTATGTTATGATTTTATTTACTCCATGTACCCAGACTTTGTGGACACCCTGTAGAATAGAGAAAAATATCTGCTCGAGTGTGCTGAGCCTTGCCAAACAGTAAAGATACACGAAGCAGCAAGTGCAAAACAGTAACGTACACATTATTTGTGAAACTTAACTGCACATTAGATTTTGAATATTATTCGCTGAAGGCTTTTACTTCGGAGAACATTTTTCTCTCCGTGGACTGTTATTGTAAAATATACGAAGCCCAGTATAACCATCATGACTACGCGTTTGATAAGGGTACACCAGGCACATGCATTACAACCATATGTGAGCGACATGGTGATCTCATATCAAGAAAAACAGTGCATGACCTTGCAGGTGGGGCCCAGGTCGAGTAGCCCGCTCAAAAGGTCCCTTATTAAGGGTTGTTAAGGATTTTGAACGGAATACCCATGGATGGGACGCCAGTGTGTTGCAGGTGAGCTGCTAGATGCAGGAGGAAAGAGCGAGAGAAAGTTGTGGCGAAAGAGTCAGCAGAGTTTCACCATCACCTTCTGCCGGAGCCGCGTGGAGCTTAGGTGTTTCGCTCATAAACACACGAATATCGTCCTGTCTCAGATTCGAACCTGCGATTTCGCGACCACGAGTCCGTATTGCTCTAACCACTAGGCCATGTGCCTTCATATATATATATATATATGTGTGTGTGTGTGTGTGTGTATTTGTGTGTGTGTGTGTGTGTATGTGTGTGAATGATATATTCTGATATCAATAATAGCAAATGTGTCTGCCTGATGGAAATCAATAATACGGGGTGGGAGTTCTGCAATCTAAGTATATTGAATATATATAAATACCCATGGAGTCGAGTCTACCCACATAAAGAGAATAACGTGTTGAAAATCTCCCTGCGTTACCTATGAGGATTTTCAGATTTTTTCAACTTCCCTACAGGGAGTTTCTGTTTGCTAATTACTTGAATAATCTGAATACATTACAATTTTTCAACTCATTATATTAGGTTTATTGGAGTTTATTCTTTATTTGTATCAACAATGCAGAACAATCCCTTGAGGCGACGTTTACCTGGTGATATTGATAGATTTTCGCCTGAGTTTGTTTTTCTTTGTGTATGTGTGTATGCACGCGCGCGCGTGTGTGTGCGCGTGCTCGCGTTTCGGAATAGATATGTGTCTACGTTTCTTTGCGTCCGAGTTGGTGACTGTCTTCGCAGTACCGAGATATTATCTACCCAGCTCCGAGGTGTGTTTTTAGTAAATAATGGAAAACAAAATATCCTGAAGCAGGAAAATAAAATATCTTCTACATATGTATACTTCTACATATATATATGTGTGTGTATGTGAGTGTGTGTGTGTGTCTATACACATACATTTATACATATATATATATATACATATATATATATATATATACATATATATATATATATATATATATATATACATATATATATATATATATGTATATATATATATGTATGTATGTATGTATGTATATTTTTGTATATATAAATATATGTGTGTCTGTGCATAAAACCCATTATTTTATAATGTATAGATAAATGTATATAACTCATTCTCTGTCTATTTTATATAATTATATATATACATACATACATATATATATGTATATATATATATATATATATATATATATATATATATATATATATATATATATATATATATATATATAATTGGAAAAAATTGGAGTCAACAAGTAGGAACTATATATATATATATATATATATATATATATATATATATATATATATATATATATATATATTCCTATATGTATATATCCATGTATGTGTGTAAGTTTATATTATGTATATGTACATACATACACAAACTATCGCCCCATATGCACGCAAACACATGTAAACAGCAGCGGACAAATAGATATTTGCGTATGCGTGTGTGCCAGTGTGTGAGCTTCTATGCTTGAAAATGGTGTTTAGGTGTGTTGCATTCACGATCGCTGAGTCGTCGTTTCAATTCCTTGACAAAATACTTCATCTCACGTTGCTCTTCGATCACCTTCGGCGCTTGACTTTATTTTATCAACCCCGAAAGAATGAAAGCCAAAGTCGACCTCGTTGGAATCTGAACTCAGAACGTGAAGACGGACGAAATACTGCTAAGCATTTTGCCTGGGGTGCTAACGATTCTTTCTACTATAACTGGTAAACTATTCGCCGATGCTGTTGCATGCATACACATCTATTCAAACACGTAGACACTCACACACACACACACATATATATATATGGGCGCAGGAGTGGCTGTTTGGTAAGTAACTTGCTTACCAACCACTTGGTTCTGGGTTCAGAGTCACTGCGTGGCACCTTGGGCAAGTGTCTTCTACTATAGCTTCGGGCCGACCAAAGCCTTGTGAGTGGATTTGGTAGAGGGAAACTAAAAGAAGCCGGTCCTATATATATATATATATATATATATATATATATATATATATATATATATATATATATCTACGTATATGTCTGTGTGTCTGTTTACGTCACATAGTGGTTCGGCAAGAGAAACCGATAGAATAAGTACTAGGCTTATAAAGAATAAATCCTGGGGTCGATTTGCTCGACTAAAAGCGAAGCTCCAGCATGGCCGCAGTCAAATGACTGAAACAAATAAAAGAATAAGCCGAGGCCATGAAAGTCAAAGGCGACCTCGACAGAATTTGAACTCAGAACGTATAAATAAGAAAAAGTGTCGCTAAAGCATTTTTAGCCGGGATGGTAACGATTGTGCTAGCTTACCGAATTATTTCCGTTTAGAATAATAGAAGGAAAACACGAAAAGAAAATATAAGAATTATATCAATTAAATGAATGTCTTCGATAAAATTTATTTCGTTTGAAGGTCAGAATGGAGGTCACTGAGAAGAATGTGGTTATAACAAGAGGCTTAGTATTCGGCAGAGATATTATTTCCAAAATTTAGTTGTTCGTCACGTGATGAAATTCGGTTTGTGTACGCTTGTATATGTGAGCATGTCTGTCTCTCTTCACTATAGAAATATCTTGCTAAAAATAGAGCGTTCTTGAAAATATAGCTTGTATTTGAGGATTTATAAGAAAAGAATGGAAAAGGTAAAATAAAAACGAAATTATACTGAAGCTTCGGTCAAAGGGATTTTTCTTTTTCTTTCATTTCTGTTTGAAGGTTAAATTGGAGTCATTGACCGGAGTATCATTTTGTTATTATGTGTGAAGTATTGTCTGGCCTGTTGAGTATTTCTATGTTTAGGTCACTAAGGACGTTTGAGAGGCTAGAAGCGGGTTATAGGGTGCTAAACTAAAAAAAAAAAAACAACTTTGATGGGGAACTAACGATACACACACACATAAGCACATAAGCTCACACATGTTGTACACACAAACACACACACTGGCATACATAGCCACACAGAAACTCGCTCGAATACACGCACACACACACAAATATTATACACACACAGAATGAGAGAGAGACTAGCAAGCAATTTGCTTTCACAAGCAGCAGCATAGGAACGCTCTGCAAACTCGACGCCAGTATTGGGGAGGGGAGAGTTACGAGCCTTAATCAAAAGGGTATGCCCCCCAGTTTGGGGACTTCCACTTGACAGTCTTCAAAAGCACCGGTCCCCGCCTACAGGCGCTTGTGGGATACACCTCCGATTTGAACAATTGAATAACATCCGATCTTATGTTCTTTATGTCCGTATCAGCATTACCTTGGGCAAGTATTTTCTGCTATAGCGTCGGGCCTTGTCAGTGGATTTGAGAGACAGAAACTGAAAGAAGCCCGTCGTCTGTATGTGTGCGTGCGTGTGTGTGTGTGTGTATGTGTGTGTGTGCGTGTGTGTGTGTGTGTGTAATATATATATATATATATATATATATATATATACAACAATAATTATTACAAATTAAAAGGGTAAAGGATTATCAATTTATTAATTAATAAATCAATTAATAATTAATAATTTTTACCAAGCCCATCGGTATGAAAGCACCATTATTGGTGGAGAACTTATTTAAAAGCTCATATATATTTATAAACATAATTAAGGGATCAGCTGCTATTTCTGAACTTCGGTATATGGTGAAGCAAATATTTTGCTGATCTCTTAATGTGTGTATATATATATATATATATATATATATATATATATATATATATAGAGAGAGAGAGAGAGAGAGAGAGAGAGAGAGAGAGAGAGAGAGAGAGGGAGAGAGAGAGATAGATAGGTTCTGTATGCGTTTGTCGTTTGACAACCACAGTTAGCGGGTTTGCCTCCGCGTAATTAGCGGTTCGGCAAAAGATCCCGTTTCAATAAATACCAGAGTTATAAAACAAGCGCTGTGTCACGATGTATTCGACCGAAAGTCGCTTTATTTATCATTTTACATTTACGATGAAGGAATTGTGTGTGAATTATTGAAGTGGAATTATTACGAGGATCTGGTGTATTCCATTCGAGTTCGGTGAAATAAGCTTTAGAACTGTTCACTTGAATAATCGGAAGTGTTCATACGAAGACCATCAAATCAGTTCCTAATCTTCTATAAGGAGATGGTATATTAGTAGATACTTGCACTATTCACGACGTACTTAGATCGAGCCGGAAACCCTATGAATTCAAAAGCGAATTTCTTAATCGTTCATCTATTCATCTAAACGTGCGCTTTATACATTCATCCATCAAATAATTTGAAAAAATGAGTGTATATATATATACATACATAAATGCTTAGATAGATAGATAGATAGATAGATAGATAGGTATGCATGTATACATATATACCTACGTCTATATCTATCTATATATATATATATATATCTATCTATCTATCTATGTAGCTGTCTATCTATCATATATATATATATATATATATATATATATATATATATATATATATATATATATATATATATATATATATATATATATATATATATATATATATATACATACATATATATACACACGCACACATATATATACATGTACATAAGTATTCATATATGTATATATTTAGTTACATATATTGCATGCATGTGTATACACACACACACACACACACACACAGACATATGTACATGTACGCTTGCGTTTCTGAGTGTCAGTTGGGGATTTTAATAAAAACCTCAGTAATTGCTATAATGTTACTAGTGATAATAGGAGAGTGTACTGATGAATACATACATGCACCAATATACCTATCCAATTTAAGATCTATAAATACATAGATTGTATAGATACTTGGAAATCGTGATTATATGCATGTTTAACGAGGCATGGGTGTGTATCTGCTTAAAAACAAACACACTCATGCACACTAACATACATACATAGTACACACACACACATATATATATATATATATATATATATATATATATATATATATATATATATATATATATATATATATTCTTTTACTTCTTTCAGTTATTCGACTGTGGCCATACTAGAGCTCCGCCTCTAGTCGAACAAATCGACCCCAGGACTCATTCTTTGTAAGCCTAGTACACGAACATCGGTTGTCACGGGGTAATTTGGGACAAACACAGACACACAAATATATATATATAGACTCGGCTATGTCAAGATGGACTTATGTATTCTTCCTCACATTTGGATGTTTATGTATTTTTATGTATTCTCTCTCCCACTTGGATTTGAAATGTTGCAACATTTATAATATGTCTTTTCTACAGTAATTTTTCTGCATTTTCGTGCAGCTGAAGATTGCTCTTCATATTGCATTTAAGGTAATGCTCGCATTACTTAAATAAATTGAAGTAGCATGAAACGTGCGTACTGCAATCACCTTTGAAATCCGTGTTGCTTATTTTTTGATTTTCATCACCTATCCTTTTGGGATGCGATATTCGGGTGCCTACGCATAAGTACCATATTCAACCTTCAATCAGTATATATATATATATATATATATATATATATATATATATATATATATATATATATATATATATATATATATATATATATATATATATATATATATATATATATATACATATGCCTTGTCGATTATTTCAAATGGTCGAATACATTTGGAATCGAAACACCAAACCTTGCCGAAAATTCACGCGTAGTTTGAGATGTATCCGCTTCTGCTACAGATGTATCCAGCTTATCATTATCCACCTTGGTCTCAAATCTACCGTGGTTGATTTTCAAGTGTAAAGTCACCAGACCGGAACTTCTCAAACCATTGACGTGCAGTGCGCTCATTCGCCACATCTTTATCAAACACCGCATCGATGTTTCGATCTGTCTGGGATGCATTGGTTCCACGACGGAATTCATATTCATAATTTATACGAATTTCTGATCTGTCCATGGTTTCGCAAATATTGATTTACAAGAGAAAACTCA
>NC_142951.1:10566643-10571643 GCF_046866305.1 Octopus bimaculoides
TTTTGTGACTTGACACATGCGTCGTATATTTTTGTCTGTTTTTGTGAATGTATACGTGAGTGTTCGTACAGTGTTGATACAGAGGGATGGTATCACCGACTCTACCTTTGTGCCTTTGTTGTTAAATTAATAAATGATCCTGAAAATATTTATATATATATACAAACAAGGCCAAATCATACATTCAAAATAAATGGAAGTGGAGAGACAAGTCACTGAAGAGATTGCAAGAATGCAATGAAATAATTTAACAAAAAACTATATAAATTAATAAAGGACTGAACCAGTGCGTGTATTTATTACCGGCATAATGCCTCTCCCAAGGTTTACTTGTATTTCTTTCAACACACGTATCCACATCAAGAATCTTGCACACGAAATACACATACGAAATGCTATGATATACTTCTCTTATATTTCTTCTATATTTACATTTACGATCATTAAATACCCTTTATTTCTATCTATCTCTATTAAACAACTCTTAACGCTTATAATACAATTTTTCTACTCTTTGTTAATGAAAATGATAACAAAAACAACAACAACAACTACAACAACAACAACAACAACAATAATAATAATAATAATAATAATAATAATAATAATAATAATAATAATAATAATAATAATAATAGCAACAAAGACAATAGCAACAACAAAAAATTATCATTCATATGATGACTAGTGCTACAACTATTCTTCTTCTTCTTCTTCTTCTTCTTCTTCTTCTTCTTCTTCTCATTATGATTATTATTATTATTACTATTATTATTATTATTATTATTATTATTATTATTATTATTATTATTATTATTATTATTATTTTACCTTACATTTTTCTATTTTATGTTTTCTACTTTATTTTTCGATTCCTAGATTCTTGAATATTTGATCTTATTTTTTTACGTGTTTTTTACTTTATGATCTTTATTATTATTCTTTGCTGTTGTTGTTAATTACTACGTTAGATTTATCACGAAATGTATAAATTCATGTATTAATCTATTAATTCTTAAATCCACGCCTTATAAACAAAGAGGTAGAATCCAATATACAGAGTGACACAATAGAGAATACTAGAAATTTATGTCTACCTATCCATCTAGCGATAGCTAGCTAGATAGATAGATTGATTCAACGAAGATGGGACAACTACAATGTA
Organism: Octopus bimaculoides; assembly: GCF_046866305.1. Classification (NCBI taxonomy): domain Eukaryota; kingdom Metazoa; phylum Mollusca; class Cephalopoda; order Octopoda; family Octopodidae; genus Octopus; species Octopus bimaculoides. Next base: position 10,567,809 of record NC_142951.1, read on the forward strand.
GAGCTTTTCTTTTTGGGAGGGGGAAGGAAAAAAAAGGGGGTGTGTTGATCAAAAGGGATCGTAGGAAGGGAAAAAGGGAGGAGTTCGATCAAAAGGGGTCGAGAGAAAAAAAAAAGAAAAAAAGATATATTGATAGATAGATAGATAGATAGATAGATAGATAGATAGATATGAGTATGGAATGAAAAGCTGGCTATGAAGGAGTGATGCTAGAGCTGTGAAATCTTGCATGCATTAATTTGGACTCTACTTCTTAATAACTGCATTATTTCTCTTGAGGTAAACTGAAATTTGATTGCCCAAAGCAGATTTCAATTGTAACGAATAGCGTCTCCTTTTCAAAATCGACATAATTTAGAATCATGTAATATTCTGTTTAAAATCGGTTAGCGCCCAAGGACATTCATGCTGACTTGGTTGTTACATTAAGGTATGATAATTCAGCTTTATCAACAGTGGGAAAATGGGGGTGATATATTTAGGAATGGTAGGAACACTCTTGCAGAAACAAAGAAAAAACTGGATCCCAAATCATTTTAGGGTAAAATATTGGTGAGTCAAGAAAAGAGATATAAAGAGATTTATATCTGTCATGAAGTAACCTTCTAGTGGATGTGTTAGCGTGGTGTACAGAAACGGCGTTAGTTATATACTAACAATTTATGAATATCTGATTATGAAGATATACTCTGTTTTACTCTTTTACTTGTTTCAGTCATTTGACTGCGGCCATGCTAGAGCACCGCCTTTAGTCGAAAAAATCGACCCCAGGACTTATTCTTTGTAAGCCTAGTACTTATTCTATCGGTCACTTTCTGCCGAACCGCTAAATTACGGGGACCTAAACACACCAGCATCGGTTGTCAAGCGATGGTGGAGGGACAAACGCAGACACACACACACACACACATACATACATACATACATACATACATACATATATATATATATACGACGGGTTTTTTTCTGTTTCCGTCTACCCTATCCACTCACAAGGGTTTGGTCGGTCCGAAGCTATAGAAGAAGACACTTGCCCAAGGTGCCACGCAGTGGAACTGAACCCGGAACCATGTGGTTGATAAGCAAGCTACCTACCACACAGCCACTCTTATAGTAGAATTTTTTTAAACATCGAACGGCTGTAAGGGTCCAACTGCGAAAAATGGTAATCAAGGGGTCCATAAGTAACAAATGGTTGAGAAACATTGTTGTAAATGAACGGATGAATGGATGGCTTAACGCTCTATATATACAAACACATACAATGCACGGAAGCTTACAAAAGCCTTTTCTGGAGACTCGTAGCAAATACATATTTTTACGGCCATTGTATGTAAAACATTCTTCTTCCGTATTTACAGAAAAGAAACAGCGCGGATCTCTTATATCTTCAGGTGACACGTGAATTACTAACGTTGTCTTCTCGTGATGAAACTTTTTAAATTACTTTTGCAATTATTGCTCTTCTTGACGTCATCACTGTAGTCACTATTACCGTCCACGTTTTCTGTTTCGCTTTTTGTTTGATTGTTTGTTCTTGTTTCATTTGTTGGTTTTGGTTTTGTATTGTTTTGTTGTATTTGTTGTCATTGTTTTCTTGCTGTTCTCGTTGTCGTTGCTGGCGGTTTGTTTTGCAAATATTTATGCTTGTATTTATTATCATTTAATTATTTATACTTTATCAATAAGAGAGATTGCGAAATGACATTTCATTGTTTGGTCTTGTTTTTTTTTTTGTTTTGTAATCATATCTTATTTTAATCTCTCTATATACATGCGTGTGTGTGTGTGTGTGTTTTGTTTCACATCCCAATTTTAGTGACGTTCAATTAATTAATGATATGTACAGATATATATATACACATATATATATATATATATATATATATATATATATATATATATATATATATATATATATGTATGTATGTATGTATGTATGTATATGTATATATATATAGGTATATATGAATATATATGTGTGTGTTTGTGTTTTTACACCCCTCCACACACAAACATATATATATATATATATATATATATATACACACACATAGATATACATACATGTATACTATATATATATATATATATATATATATATAATATACATTTACATACACACATATATAAAAACACATATACACACACAACCACACATATATACACACATATGTATATATATATATATATATATATATATATATATATATATATATATATATATATATATATATATATATAGATAGATAGATATAGATATATATATAGATATATATATATATCTATATATATGCATACATATACATACATAAATATATCTGTATATATATCTATATATACATATATAATATGTACGTACATATACGTATGTTTGTGTGTTAATGTATGTATATATTTATACATGTATGTATGTATACTCGCATGCATGCGTACATGCGCCTATATATAATGAAGCGCTTCCTTCTTTACGAACAAGATAAGTCTCCTAGGGATTTCTCGGAAGTGAATCTGTTCCGAAGTTCAGCTTCGCTCTCATCAATACTGAATAATGTACACAAGTTCGTTAAAAAGAACAAGGAATATAATTTCTATGTTACTGCTACAACACAATATCACACGATAATTATAGATTCTTATCTATTGTCATGAATGTATAGTCATTACAGACAAAATGTCGTCGTGAATACAAATGTGTCACTGAGCAGCAAATTTGAGCAAATAGCTTCTTCTGTTGGTCCACCTTGACCAGTACCTTGCTGGTAAACATGCCGACGGAAACTGTGTAGAAACCTGTCGTACATGGGTGTATATGTATGTGTGTGTGTATTTATGTATGGATGTGTGTATGTATGTTACTCAGTTGTGGAAATGAGGTACGACGTTAATAATGTCAAGCAGTATCCGCCTTTGCCTTTCCTTTGGGTTACATCGGTGGCGGTGAAGTGGGGAGGCTGGTATGCATGGCCGACTGCTGGTCTTACATAAACAACCTTGCCCAGACTTGTGCCCTGGAGGGGAATTTTCTGGGTGCAGTTTAGGGAAAGGAGAAACACGGCACCCTAGGCTAAAGAAAATCTTCACTCATATAAGGCGTTGTTATTTGTTAGGTGGAATATGAAAGATTTTGTCCACTTTCAACTTTTAGACCCAAACCAAACGATAACAAAGGAGATCTACTGCGAGCAGCTAGAGCGGCTTCAGTCAGCGCTAGAAGAACAAACGACCATCTTTAGTTTCGGGATGAAAGGTATTCTTCCATCAGGATAAGGCTCGGCCACATACATCGAGGAAGACGTTCCAAAGGCTGGAGAAGTTTGAATGGGAAACGATGCCCTACCTGGATATTGCCCCACCTGATTATCATTCATTCTGCAGTCTTCAAAATCATTCTGTAGACGAGGTGAGAACAGTCCCGGAGGAGTATTTTTCGTCACGGACAAGTGAATTCTAGAAGAGGGGCCTCGCAAGTCTACCAGATAGATAGAATAGCATTTTAGGAAGTGAATGAGAGTATATTTTAGATTAAAACGAACTTCGTTTATCTTAAATTTGAAGAATGAAAGGAGTATAAAAAAAACGCATTATTTATGGGATGACCAAATATATCTCTTAAGTACGTTTATATATATATATATATATATATATATATATATATATATATATATATATATATATATATATATATATATATGTATGTATGTATGTATGTATATATACAGTGGCGATTTCCAGCCTGAGCGCTGTCAGTGCTTATTGAGCTAAAACACCTAAAGCTCCACGAGGTTCAGGCAGAAGGTGGTGGCGAACCTTGCTGTATTCTTTCACGACAACT
>NC_142951.1:10576643-10584143 GCF_046866305.1 Octopus bimaculoides
TGCGGTTGTGTTTTACTAAGAACCCGATCATTTAGAAATAACAGCTAAATCTCCCTCAATTGAGAAATGTAATCTTGAGTTCTCTGTTTATGAGGAAAGCTGTCACAGTTTGATTCTGTTTGAGCAGAGGTCTCTTAGATCTTGACTGTTCTTCGACTAAGTAAAAACACGTATCACGTGATTTCACTGTTTCTGTGGTTCATAATGCGACAGTCCAGCTTCGCACCGAATGCCAGAACGAAAATCAGTCGAAGCTGGGATGCCGTCGATGATACGCAGCAGCGTTGAAATCACGTGACACGGTTGTACCAACCAGCGGTGAGACTAAGATATTGACAGTGCTTACTGAATACGTAAATGAGATGGTAAACGTGGACGCTAAAAGCAGTTTAAAGGCCTTTTGGCAACACATCCAATTTCTTTTGAATTGCTAATTGCCATACATATATACAAGGCTATGTGCGCGTGTGTAGTTATACACACTCCACGCACACACATATATATATATGTGTGTATGTGTGTATATGTGTGTGTGTCCGTATGTATGTATATGTGTGTGTGTATACATCCGTGTATAAGTTCCTATTGACATTTGTCATAGTTTGTGTACTGATTTATAAATCTTATACAGTTTTATTAAACATTTTTATGCGTTTATTGCTTCTCGTTAGCAATTACAATTGTTTCTCATTCCAGCATGTCAGCTTTGTTTTCCAAACATTTCCTGCTACGGTGGTCTATTTTTAGCTTTTTTCATTCAACGGTTCAGTGATTTGCCTTGCACCATCAGTTGATTTCGTCATTATAAACTCTTTTACTAAAACTGTTTATTTTCCTCTGCCAACTCAGTTGTTGTCCTGTTTCAAGCAATCAATTTCGTCATCATATCCTGTTTCCATAAAACTGATATTTTATCTACTTCATTGTACACCAAAGTTTTACATCATTTCTAATATTTAATGTCATTATCTTCTGGAGTTTCTAAATTCTCGTTATCTTCCGTAGGTTAATTTTTAAGTTGACTTCTTCTCCCTTTGATATTTCGGCTGCTGTTAGGCCAACAACAAATTATCATGTTCGAAAAAGTTCTTTGAAGTTAAGGTCTTTAGAGTTTCTACTTTGATATCAGCTTCTTTACTTTCGATAAGCGTACATATTTGTGGTGTAATTACTTTGTGATTTTTACAACGCATGTGTGAATGCCCCCCCTCCTCGAGGCATTTATATAAAAGAGAGCTCTTTCTATTTTCATCCTCTCAATATTTATATATATGGCAACGTATGGATATGCACGCGTGTGTGTAGATATACAACCTCCACATACATATATATATATATATATATATATATATATATATATATATATATGTGTGTGAGTGTGTGAGTGTGAGTGTGAGTGTGTGTGTGTGTTTGTGTGTATGTGTCTGTGTGTATGAAATCCAAAAGTTCGTCGAGACTACGCGTTTCTTTTCGTAATTATTGCCAAAGAAATATATATGATGTGAAGGTCTGTCCTTGAACCATCTCGTTGTAGCGCCAATGTAGGTTCTCTCTCTCTAGCTTTCTTACACATATGGCGGGTAACGCTTGGTTTCTTTCCAATAAAATTTTGTCACAAGTCATTGTGACCGATACTATCTCAGGAAGAAAGTGCTTGCCCAAGATGACACGCCGTTGGACTGAAACGAGAAAGGAGTGAACGAGAGATATTAAAATTCTATACCTAAAAAACATCATACAGTTCTCATTCGGCGTTAACGAGATAGACAATCTACTACGACAATCACCACAATCACCACCACTGCCACCACAAGCATCACCATCATCACCACTCGTACTACTACTCCTAGTACTACTACTACTACTACTACTACTACTACTACTACTACTACTAATGAGACTATTACAAATACCGCCCAACAGCCAATGAAACAGAGAATGTGGCATGTCACTGAGATTTATTTTGTGCTTTTTACATTACATCTCATTACAAAGAATGGATATATGGTATAATATCATTTATATAATTGAAAGACATGGTCATTAATAATAGCAGATACATAGCCATACAGTTACACACAGCCATATGTATATACGCACAAAAGCATACAACCACACGCGCACACAGACATATATAGATATAGAGAGAGAGATATAAATAATGCGTATATATATGTGTGTCAGTGTGTTTGTGTTTGTGTGTGTGTGTGGGGGGGGGGGGGTGATTATATAGTGTATCGGTTTCTGTAGATCGGATTCGGATCGTACAAAACCTATCAGACGTCCAAGAGATAAATGAGTGAAAGTAAAGAATACTACATGGCAGACTATTGAAATTAAGAAAAGACATATGAAATCTAGATATCTGGGAAAAATAGTGAAATAATTTATAGCATGCATGCATATATATATATATATATATATATATATATATATATATATATATATATATATATATATATGTATGTATGTATGTATGTATATATGTATATATATGTATGTATGTATATATATATATGTATATATATATGTATGTATGTATATATTTATATATATATATTTATATATATATGTATCTGTGTATATATATATGCATATATAAACATATGTAAGTGTACCTGAATATATACATATATTTGTATACAATTATGAATTAGAAAATATTACAAACTCACGCATGTATATATGTATGTACTCGCGCATTATAATTGTATATGCATATATATGCTTGTATATATGTATGTGCACACGTATGTGCACACGTATGTGCACACCTATGTACACATATACGCGAGTATAAGTATGTATGGATATAAATGTATGTGTGCATATGTGATGATGTGCTTGCGTTTACGTCTAAAAACGTATATCGTTATATCTGTTTTTCATAGATCCTTGTCGCTTTATTCTTTTGTTTCCCCTAGAAACTGCCTAATATATATATATATATATATATATATATATACCTACAAACGTATACATATGCCCATACATAAATAGTTATATAGGTATGTGTATATATATATATATATATATATATATATATGTACTTGTGGGGGCGAGTGTGGGTTCAGTATCCAAGTAACTCTTTAATCTTTTTTGACACCTCAAGATTTATATACCACTTCTCCCTCCTTGTCCTCAGCCATGATTCGGACCGGCTATACATTTTTTTTCATGTCTTCCATCAGCATTACTTTTATCTCCTTAACATACACACATGCTTACGTATAACACACACACACACACACCCATCTATATATGTATATATTCATATGCATACATATTTGCATACATACATATATATATATATATATATATATCTATATATATATATATATACTTACACATATACATACATAGTTTGCAGTGATCAGTTTTAAACCTGACAAAGATATTAAATGTCTCTATCCATCTTGATCATTTTTTGGTCTCTTCAAATTTCCCATATCTTCTTTATTATTTATTTCCTCTCTTCCTCTCTCTCTCTCTCTCTCCCTCTCTCTCTCTCCCTCTCTCTCTCTCTCTCTCTCTCTCTCTCTCTTCACCTGTCACACTCCCCCAAGATATATATAAATCCACACATACACACATATATGCCTAGTTGCTATTTTGTCTTCAACTGCCTATCGGCTACTTTTTCATTCTCAGTCTCCTGTTTTTGTCATACTCTTTTGACTTTCATTCAGTAGTCTTCCTCATTTTATCATAATACTTCTGTGACTGTGTATGTGTTGGTGGGGTACATATATCTCTCTCTCTCTATCTATCTCTAGCTCTTTCTCTCTCTCTCTTTCTCTCTCTCTCTTTCTCTCTCTCTTTCTCTCTCTCTCTCTCTCTCTCTCTCTCTCTCTCTCTCTCTCTCTCTCTCTCTCTTTGTATATATATATATATATATATATATATATATATATATGAATTTAAATAATAAGGGTGAAAAATTGAATATTAATTTGATTAATATCAATTTAAAACCAGTGGCCTAGTATATTAAAAAATCCGAAGATTCAGAAAAATTATATTACATGTATATTACATACATATAAGAGGGATGACCACTAAGTTTCCATCGATTATGCTAGAAGCAGACCACCTATGGTCTGACCACAAAGAAAAGATTGTTCTCAAGAAAATTCAGCAAACGCCAAAACGTAAGCGAGCAAGACAAATGAAAAGTGAGAACAATCTTTTCTTAGTGGTCAGACCATAAGTGGTCTTCTTCTAGCATAATGGATGTCCAATTAGTGGTCTTCCCACTTTTATATATAGGCGCAGGAGTGGCTGTGCGGTAAGTAGCTTGCTTACCAACCACATGGTCCCAGGTTCAATCCCACTGCGTGGCACCTTGGGCACGTATCTTCTACTATAGCCTCGGGCCGACCAAAGCCTTGTGAGTGGATTTGGTAGACGGAAACTGAAAGAAGCCCGTAGTATATATGTATATATATATGTGTGTATGTGTGTTTGTGTGTCTGTGTTTGTCCTCCCCACCATCGCTTGACAACCGATGCTGGTGTGTTTACGTCCCGTACCTTAGCGGTTCGGCAAAAAGAGAACGATAGAATAAGTACTAGGCTTCCAAAGAATAAGTCCTGGGGTCGATTTACTCGACTAAAGGCGGTGCTCCAGCATGGCCGCAGTCAAATGACTGAAACAAGCAAAAGAGTAAAAGAGTAAAAGAGTATATATATATATATATATATATATAGATAGATAGATAGATAGATAGATAGATAGATAGATAGATAGATAGATAGATAGATAGATAGAATTTTCTTTTAATCATTTCACCACTGGAGAAGATTGAAAGGATTCCTTTCTGCAATATGAACACATATTTATCTGAGTTTTTGTTTCCCTCACACTGCCGTGTTTCATTGATGGCTGCAATCTTTTCATTTCAAATTCTTGATCACAGTCTCCAGACCCACACTCAACAACTGTCAGAAAATAAAGCAAATCTGGACTCATCAGAGAATATAATAGTGTTGCGAAATGCTAGTGGCCTCTCCGCAATTTCACTGATTCAATCTGTTCTCCGCCTGATATTGGCTTCCTTCTTGCAGCTCTGCCATAGTAGCCCAGTTTGTGGAGACACCTGATAGCTGTTCTGGAACTGACATCAATTTGTTCCGCTATGTCAGAGGTCTTGCAGCGAGGATTATTCTCCAGACTTATCTTAACAACGCGAAAGGTCCGGTCAGAGGCACCTGGTCAACATGGCCGAGATGATGTGGACTCCTCTTTCTTTCCGGTGAATTGCACCATCACTCTATTAACTATAGAAAGCGGGATCCCAAGGTTTTCTGCGATTTTACGCTGATTACGTCCACCTTCAGATTGACTCACAATATGGCCTCTTTGAATTTCGGACAGTTCTATGGCTCGTTTTGTACGTGGCATGATTAAACAGTGGTCACACGTAGAACCTGAAAAATAAAAATGTCAATTGATAAGAACTATTAATTTTTTCAAGTTAAAATAAACATAAAACGATGTTCTATGTTATGTCTATTTACTTCTGCCATGCCTCTCTGTGTGTCTATGTATAAGTATATATATATATATATATATATATATATATATATATATATATATATATATATATATATATATATATATATATATATAAGTCCTGGGGTTAAAAGCAACAGTAACATCCACCCCTAGGGGTCAGCCACACTTAAGTGGCAATATACTACACTTTATCGTGCAGTTACTGTTAATACTTCATTTAGAGAATTAACATTGCTTATATATATATATATATATATATATATATATATATATATATATATATATATATATATATATATATATATAAACTGTAATTTTTTGTATAATTAGATATTGTTAATATAACAATACATAAAAACAGGCTAGAGTTTATTCTCTGAAGTTTATGTACTTGTATGTGCCTGTATATTTTATTTTATCTTATCTTACTATTTTAGACATTTTAGAGACTTAAAACTATATATTTATTGATTCTAGAATGATTTGAACACACACATATCTATTAAATCTTCCGTTAGATATACGGTATTGTTCCAGTGGTCTGCCACCCTTATGTATCCATTCTTACCATAATATATATATATATATATATATATATATATATATATATATATATATATATATATATATATATATATATTAATATGTACTTATGTATGTATGCGTATTTATATAACATATGTGTGTGTGTGTATGCAAAAATACACACACGTTATGTAAATATATATGCACTCACACACATATATGTATATTTATATATGTAATCTTTCCATGATTTTGGGTAGTGTATACTATCATAATTATTATTATTTTCATCATCATTATTTAAAAGCTTTTACATGCTGATTTAATTAACGACGATATTGTCATGTGTTTCGGCGACAAGTCTCTTCAAATCTCGAAACTCCAACGTAGGATTCTGCAGCCTGTCATCTAACCATACGTGCCTCAATTCAAAAAAAAAAAAAAAAAAAAAAAATCTCTTAGATTCTTAAGTAGCAGCTTGATTGTTGTGCCAAGTGCACCAATTATCACGGCAACCATTTTCACTTCCTTGTTCGGCAATCACTTCATCTCTCAGATATTTTTCAATTTTCTCAACTTCGATATCCTCTCTTTTAATATACGACATAGCAAAGCATTACATTTTTTTCTTTTCTCTATGTCTTGTTTACTTACTGCATTGGAATTGTCAACCTTTATGGAAGAAATCCCTTAACATCCTGCAATTAACGTTCAGTATTCCAGCGTTAGAATAATCGGTTGACAGAACCTTACGCGCGTCAGACAAAATGTTTAGCGTCCTTTTCCTAGCACTTTACTTTCTGATGTCAAAGTCCGCCGAGGTCAACTATGCCGTTATTCTTTTGTGGGGTCGATGAATAATATACTAGTGATTTTCTGGGTCGATGTAATCGACGTGCCTCCTCTCCTAAAAAATTTCTGGCCTCGAGTCCTATTTTTATTGCTATTTTAGGATAGCGATCTGGCAGAATCGTTAACTCCGTGGTAATAGCTGCAGATCTTAACGTTCTCAGCCCAAAAATCTCACTGAGGGTTCGATAAAATAAATTACCAGACCAGAATTCAGATCGATGTAATTGAGTAACACGCCCATCCCAAATTCGCTGGCCATGAGCCTACATCAGGAATTATCATCACCATCATCATCATCATCATTAATATTATTATTATTATTATTATTATTATTAGTAGTAGTATTATTATTATAATCATCATCATCATCATTATTACTATTATAAGGCAACAATTTGGCAGAATCGTTAGAACGCCAGGCGAATTGCTTAGCGGTATTTCGTCTACCGCTACGTTCTGAGTTCATGATCAGCCGAGGTCGACTTTGCCTTTCATCCTTCGGGGTCGATAAATTAAGTACCAGCTAACTTACTATGACTGCTGCTGCTGCTACTACTGCTACTATAACTGCTGTTAATACTACTGCTGCTGTTGGTAGTGCTACTA
>NC_142951.1:10586643-10594143 GCF_046866305.1 Octopus bimaculoides
TCCTCACAGACACTCATCATCGTCCCTATCACATCACCGGCTCCTTTACCTGCTCTTCCCCTAATGTCATTTAGTAATGTCATTTACTGCATCACCTGCTCTCTCTTTCTTTCCCTGTACATCGGTCACACGAAACGTTGCTTGGCTGACTGGTTCCGGAGCACCTCCGTGACATCAGACTCGACAATAACACCCCAGTCTCGCGCAATTTCCATTCTACCGGACATTCGCTACTACATCAGTCTGTGCTCGGACTATCTTTGTACAGGAGCCATCCAGACTCACACCTTCGCCGTGAACAGGTTTAATCTTCTCTCTTCGCTCCTTTGCGCCACATGGGCTCAACTCCCAACATCTCTTCATCCGACACCAACCTCACCTCTTCTCTTCTTTTGACATCAACCACTGACCACTCTATACACATTAGCACTGATCACTTCTCAGCACCCACACCACACACCATCATGCACAATCTTCAATACAATATAATACAATAATAATAATATATATATATATATATATATATATATATATATATATATATATATATATATATATATATATATATATATATATATATGTATGTATATATATATACAAATATAAAATCATCTTGCGATTTTTTAATATCAGATGTAGTAGTTTGCTTATTTTCTTTGTTGTTGCTGTGGTGGTGGTGGTGATAGTGGTGGTGGTGGTGGTGGTGGTGGTGTGATGATGATGATGGTGATGATGATGATGATGATGATGATGATGATGATGGTGGTGGTGGTGGTTGTATTGTTGATGATGGTGGTGCTGGTGATGTGACGACGATGATGATGATAATAACGGTGACGATGTTTCTGGTGATGAGAAGCCGGAGGAGATGTAGGAGAAGGAAAGGAGGAGGAGGGGCGGAGGGGGAGTGGTGAGGAGGGGGATAAGGAAGAAGATGACTATGATCATGGGGGAAATGATGATGGCGTCTCACTCGTTCATTGATTGTGACAATTATGGCGATAACGCTGTTGAGTTCGCTGCTGGTGGTGCCGCTGTTGGTGCCGACGGTGCTGTTGCTGCTACTGATGGTAGTGGTTGTGGTGGTGGTGGTGGTGGTTCTGGTGGTGACGACGACGACGACGATGACGATGATGATGATAATCATGATGAGGAGGAGGATGAGGATAATGATTAGGAAAAAAAGTGAGGTAGATGATGTTGGTGGTGAAGGTGGTAATTGAGATGATGACGCGACGACGACGATGACGATGATGACGATAATCAGGATCATTATCATCATCGTCATCATCATCACGATCGTTACATAAATAAGTGCTCTAAGTATTGTACGAGATTTGTCGATATTAAATGAGAAGTGCTTTAACTGAATGAATATTTTAAGTGATGCAATATATAAATGAATATATATATATATGCCTCCTTACATATGTATATACATATATCTATATATGTGTGTAGGCATGTGTGTGTATGCTTTTATATATATATATATATATGTGCATGTATGTATATGTATATATATATATACCTGCAGGTTTGTATATACATATATATGTTTGTATGCATGTATGTATATATATATATATATATGTATATATATGCTATGCATGTGTATATATGTAAGTATATATATATATGTATATAAGTATATATATATATATATATATATATATATATATATATATATATATATATATATATATATATATATATATATATATATAAATGTACGTGTATACATACTTATGTATATATGTACATGTATTTATATATATATGTATGTATATATATATATATATATATATATATATATATATATATATATATATATATATATATATATATATATATATATATATATATATATATATATATATATATGTATATATATGTACGTGTAGATATGTATGCATATATATATATTTATATATATATATGTATGTGTATATATACATATGCATATATATATATATATATATATATATATAGAGAGAGAGAGATAGATAGATAGATAGATAGATAGATATAGATAGATAGATAGATAGATAGATAGATAGATAGATAGAAAGATAGATATATATATATAGATAGATAGATAGATAGATAGATAGATAGATAGATAGATAGATAGATAGATAGATAGATATAGATAGATGCGTTGCTTTATGTCGAACGGACGAGAAATTAGTGAGCAATACACGTTGTCAAAGATAAGCCTTTTAAAATTTAAGCCGAGTTCGGTTTCAATAAAGAAAATAGTACGTATAGATATACATATATGTATACATACATATATCTGTACACATACACATACGCACACACACACACACACACATAGATTTATAAATATATATATTATATATATATATACAAATATACGTACCTACACTCATACAAACACACACATATACGCACACACGCACGCACGCACGCATACACATACATATAAATAGAAATATACATACCTTCACTTATACACACACACACACTCGCACACACACACACTCGCACACACACACACTCGCACACACACACACACTCGCACACACACACACATATGCAAATATACGTACCTGCACTTATACACACAGACACACACACGCATATTATACACACACACTGTGAAGGCAGATGCTTATAGTATTCGGCTTACGGTCTGAACTTCGTGAGTTCGTTTCCCGGCGGGGCGTTGTGTTCTTGATAAAGACACTTTATTTACCGTTCATCCGGTCCATTTCAAAGAGCCAGAACTGTCACATCCTCTGACATGCTGAATATCCCAGAGATATTAAGAGATGTTAAGGCTATGCGTGTCCGTGGAGTGCTCAACCACTTGCACGTTATCTCAGGAGGAGGGTGTTCCATTGATCGGAACAGTGTGCCATTTTTCAACACACACATATACATACATGTATATATATATATATATATATATATATATATATATATATATATATATATATATATATATACACATACACACACACACATATATATATGTATGTGTGTGTATTAATATACATATATATATAACTATGTGTATATATACATATATATATATATATAGATAGATAGATAGGTAGGTACGTAGGTAGGTAGGTAGGTAGGTAGGCAGAGGATATTATTATTAAATAAATAATAATTATATCAGTGGCTAGCATGCATGAAATAACCGTAAACGTAAAATTAATTTAATCTGTAACTATATTTATAATTATAATGAAGGGTAGAATGACAGTACCAGTATTACTAGAAATTGGAGTCAAAAACTTAGAAAGGTTTGAAATATTTATGGATTATACACACCGGTGAATGCTAGGAAATGAGGAAAATAGAAAAGCCAACTTAGCATGAGCGATTGAAACTAGCAAATGAGTTACAGTCATATATATATATATATATATATATATATATATATATATATATATATATATATATATATATATATATATATATATATATATATATATATAAGCAATGTTAATTCTCTAAATGAAGTATTAACAGTAACTGCACGATAAAGTGTAGTATATTGCCACTTAAGTGTGGCTGACCCCTAGGGGTGGATGTTACTGTTGCTTTTAGCCCCAGGAGGACATCTCCTCCAGCTGGCTTCTCGACACACGACTGTGTCCTGTTTGCCAAGGGAGTTATCCCTCTCACCTCGGCCAGCAGCACGAACGTATCCGGATTTCAGGGTTATTTCCCTTCGTCGGCGTTCGACAGCTGATGACCTTGGTGAGAGAGAAAAACCTGGCAGACCTTATATCTTCTTTTCCAGTGACATTCTTCACTGATATTGAAAAGGTGAAAACAAGCAATGTTAATTCTCTAAATGAAGTATTAACAGTAACTGCACGATAAAGTGTAGTATATTGCCACTTAAGTGTGGCTGACCCCTAGGGGTGGATGTTACTGTTGCTTTTAGCCCCAGGAGGACATCTCCTCCAGCTGGCTTCTCGACACACGACTGTGTCCTGTTTGCCAAGGGAGTTATCCCTCTCACCTCGGCCAGCAGCACGAACGTATCCGGATTTCAGGGTTATTTCCCTTCGTCGGCGTTCGACAGCTGATGACCTTGGTGAGAGAGAAAAACCTGGCAGACCTTATATCTTCTTTTCCAGTGACATTCTTCACTGATATTGAAAAGGTGAAAACAAGCAATGTTAATTCTCTAAATGAAGTATTAACAGTAACTGCACGATAAAGTGTAGTATATTGCCACTTAAGTGTGGCTGACCCCTAGGGGTGGATGTTACTGTCGAACGCCGACGAAGGGAAATAACCCTGAAATCCGGATACGTTCGTGCTGCTGGCCGAGGTGAGAGGGATAACTCCCTTGGCAAACAGGACACAGTCGTGTGTCTAGAAGCCAGCTGGAGGAGATGTCCTCCTGGGGCTAAAAGCAACAGTAACATCCACCCCTAGGGGTCAGCCACACTTAAGTGGCAATATACTACACTTTATCGTGCAGTTACTGTTAATACTTCATTTAGAGAATTAACATTGCTTGTTTTCACCTTTTCAATATCATTGAAGAATGTCACTGGAAAAGAAGATATAAGGTCTGCCAGGTTTTTCTCTCTCACCAAGGTCATCAGCTGTCGAACGCCGACGAAGGGAAATAACCCTGAAATCCGGATACGTTCGTGCTGCTGGCCGAGGTGAGAGGGATAACTCCCTTGGCAAACAGGACACAGTCGTGTGTCGAGAAGCCAGCTGGAGGAGATGTCCTCCTGGGGCTAAAAGCAACAGTAACATCCACCCCTAGGGGTCAGCCACACTTAAGTGGCAATATACTACACTTTATCGTGCAGTTACTGTTAATACTTCATTTAGAGAATTAACATTGCTTGTTTTCACCTTTTCAATATCAGTGAAGAATGTCACTGGAAAAGAAGATATAAGGTCTGCCAGGTTTTTCTCTCTCACCAAGGTCATCAGCTGTCGAACGCCGACGAAGGGAAATAACCCTGAAATCCGGATACGTTCGTGCTGCTGGCCGAGGTGAGAGGGATAACTCCCTTGGCAAACAGGACACAGTCGTGTGTCGAGAAGCCAGCTGGAGGAGATGTCCTCCTGGGGCTAAACGCAACAGTAACATCCACCCCTAGGGGTCAGCCACACTTAAGTGGCAATATACTACACTTTATCGTGCAGTTACTGTTAATACTTCATTTAGAGAATTAACATTGCTTGTTTTCACCTTTTCAATATCAGTGAAGAATGTCACTGGAAAAGAAGATATAAGGTCTGCCAGGTTTTTCTCTCTCACCAAGGTCATCAGCTGTCGAACGCCGACGAAGGGAAATAACCCTGAAATCCGGATACGTTCGTGCTGCTGGCCGAGGTGAGAGGGATAACTCCCTTGGCAAACAGGACACAGTCGTGTGTCGAGAAGCCAGCTGGAGGAGATGTCCTCCTGGGGCTAAAAGCAACAGTAACATCCACCCCTAGGGGTCAGCCACACTTAAGTGGCAATATACTACACTTTATATATATATATATATATATATATATATATATATATATATATGTGTGTATTATGTTTGAGCACCAGCATTTCTTCAAAACGTGCTGTATTTAAGACATGACACTTTCGAGTTTTATTTTTTCTCATTTAAAATGCTTCATATTTCCTTATAAGTCCTTCATATTTCATTTCAAGCAATAAATTTCCTAAATCCATTAATTTTTCAAAACTCTCTAGGTCAGCGAGCTGGTACAATCCGTAGCACCTCGGTAAAAAAAAAAGCTTAGCAGCATTTCATACGTCTTTACGTTCTGAGTTCAAATTCCGCCGAGGTCGTGTTTGCCTTTCGTCTTCTCGGCTTAGATAAAATAAGTACCAATAGAACGATGGGTGTCGATGAAGCTGACTTATCTCCACCCCGAAATTGCTGGTCTTGTACCAAAATTTGAAACCAATATTTCCAGACACGTTGGTCCTTATCAGCTAAAAAAGAGTGAGAGCGAAAAATAACAAAAAAAAAAAGAACCAAAAACAAATTGTAACATCAAGCTGTTGCTGGTGCATTTTGATGAAAGCCGCGGATGAAAATGAGAATAACTATAACTAAAAACATTTTCCATTACTCGATTTATATTTATCAAACAGCTAACTTCTGGCAAATTTCGTAGTCCATTTCACGTCTGCTACTTCTGTTTATTGATTTGTATTTACTATTAATAACACTTTAATCTTTAATCATTTTGCGTTTATAGAATACTATGCAGGAGAGTTTCGCTTTCCCTAATGGTTTTTCTGTTTAGTTTTGTTTCAATGTTATTATAAATATGTGGACTGCAGTGGCTCCACCTATCAGTTTAACGAGATCTTTAAAATATCAGGCTTATATTGCAAACTGTGTTGCACATTTTGTTTCACTGAAATATTCCGCATCACGTTGTTTATCTAAAGTATCTTATGAAGATGGAACTTGCAAAAACTCATATTTATTGGATGGCGTCCTTTATGACGCAGTCTGTCAATTTATCTACTGTGCTGTATATATATATATATATATATATATATATATATATATATATATATATATATATACTCTTTACTCTCTCTTTTACTTGTTTCAGTCACCTGACTGCGGCCATACTGGAGCACTGCCTTTAGTCGAGCAAATCGATCCCAGGAGTTATTCTTTGTAAGCCTAGTACTTATTCTATCGGTCACTTTTGCCGAACCGGTAAGTTACGGGGACGTAAACACACCAGCATAGGTTGTCAAGCGATGTTGGGGGCGGGGGGGGGGTCAAACACAGACACGCAAACACACATATATATGTACATATACATATATACGACGGACTTCTTTCAGTTTCCGTCAACCAAATCCACTCACAAGGCTTTGGTCGGCCCGAGGTGAACCTGGAACAACGTGATTGGTAGGCAAGCTACTTATCATATATATATGGATAGATAGATATAGGAGCACTCCGTCGGCTACGAAGACGAGGGTCCCAGCTGATACGATCAACAAAACAGCTTGATCGTGCAATTAACGTACAAGTGGCTGAGCACTCTACAGGCACGCGTACCTTTCACGCAGTTGTCAGTGAGATTCAGCGTGACACAGAGTGTGACAAGACTTACCTATTAAAATACAGGTACTACTCATTTTTGCCACTTGAGCGGACTGGAGCAACGTGAAATAAATGAATTAGTCATACCCCACAAATATTTTCTCAACTAATAGCTATAATGCTCTTCGATTAATCCTGCTCGTGATCAGAGATGCACATATCGTCAGCCACTAAGGACATGCTCAACTGGCTAAGGTGAAGCAAGTGACAAGCAAATCTGCTGTAGCCCATACTTTACACCAAGACACGTACATGATAACACACTCTGTTAGTTAGGATCAGAAGTCATGAGAGCCACTACCTGCTACCGCATCAGCGCATTTATTATTATTATTATTCAGTAATTTTATTTTTATAACGTGCTTTCACTTCACTACCGAGCGCAGCTCTGTGTGCCTTG
>NC_142951.1:10609143-10616643 GCF_046866305.1 Octopus bimaculoides
GAACTCAGAACCATGTGGTTGGTAAGCAAACTTCTTAACGCACAGTCGAGTCTGCGCCAGTGAATTCATGAAGAATATTCCAATGTTGCAAACCGTTCTAATGTCTTTAATCATCCACCTGTTATTAACACCAAGAAAAAAACATTGAGTACGCTAACATGCTGACATAAAAACGTTCAGAAATGCCAAGAGCACGAGGGTGTATACATCGAATATTACATGAACTCGGGCTAATTACAGCTTTTCGTAACACATATTTATAACAGTTTATATTTCATATTCAATGTTTGGATGCACAGATCTACTCTAGTCACTGCAGTTTCTACACGTTACAAGAATAATTTATTTCTAAGGTTGTTCACCTCCAGGCATTCAGTTTTCTTCTCATTTTTCAAATAATTTTCAGAGTTTCAAAAATGAAAGATACTGTACTCCGTTCAAATTAAGGAAATACGTTTTGATAGTTACTTAATTGCTTGTTCTTATGTATTAGGCTTTAATTAGATATATGTCATTTATCCAATTAGATAATAATAATAATGATAATAATAATAATAATAATGATAACGAAAAATATATACTGGTTCCAAGTTTTTGTATAAGACAAGTAATTTTCGGGGTGGGAGTGAGTCGATTAGAACGACCCTAGTGCTCCACCGAAACTCATATCCACCTAGAAAGGATGAAAGGCAAAAATCGACCTCGGCGGGATTTGAACACAGAACGTAAAGACAGACGGAATGCATCCAAGCATTTTGCCCGGTGTACTAAAGATTCTGCCGACTGGCTGCTTTAGTTTCAAATTTTGGCATAAGGCCAGAAATTTCCGGGGAGTGGTTAAGTGGATTACAATGACCCCATGCTAAATTGCTACTTATCTTAGCGACCTCGAAAGGATGAAAGGCAAAGTAGACCTCAGTATAATTTGAACCCTGATCGTAAAGACGGACGAAATGCCCGGCGCACTAAGATTCTGCCAGCTTGCGGTCTTTAATGCTAATATATATATTAACTGTGGACACCATCTACCTGCGTAGTATACTGCACTAGACAAGACAAGACTTTCAGAAATACTTTGAAAGCCAGTTTCATTTTCTAACATGAAAAATAACACTGGGGACAAGGTTTTTGCTGTCTGATGTTGGAGAGATGTTTCCTAGAAATTTTAGGGGGCTGATTTCGAAAATGAAATTCGCTTTGCACTATCACGTCAAGATTTTTCACAAACTCAAATGTCCATTTTTCGGCATTTCCGGCATTGTCCCCATTTCTAATAATAGATCTGGCTTCATCAAATGCAGACTTTTTAAAACAGTGAAATCAAAAAATCCAATTTGACGTGCAATTAAATATTTCGTGCAATATATTTCTCAAATAATAAAAAAAATACTGTTTGGTTTGTGTGGTTTTTCATTTCAGTTTTGCATCTAATGGTAAAATTGACATCTGTTGGCAAAACATGAATTCCTGTTTAACAAAACTCTTGCCTTGATAGAAACTTTTTGAGAACATTTCTGAACTCAGCACCACCAAATTAGGTAGGACTAAGCGTAAAAAGCAAGAGAACTGAAAAAAAAAAAAAAATTCAGTAAGTGTTCCTCAGTATTAAAATAATCCTTTCCACTATAGGCACAAGGCTTGAAATTCGGAGGGGGGGGGAAAATAATCGATTACATCGACCCCAGTGTTCCTATGGTACTTAATTTATCGACCCCGACAGAACGAAAGGCAAAAGTCGACCAAAATTTGAACTCAGAATGTCAAGACGGACGAAACGCCGCTAAGCATTTCGCCCAGCTCGCTAACGACTCTGCCAACTCGCCGCCTTAGTGTTAATGAAATAATAAAAGCAACTGACCAGCTCTATTACTTACTGACGAACAATACATTTGTGTTTATTCAGAGAATAAGCTGTAGAAAAAGAGCTTCATGTGATAACTGATTGTAGTTTTGAAATCAGCCAATTTTAGTCTAAACCAAGTGAAAAAGCAAACTCAACAGAAATCATGTTCAAAATTGTTCCCCTGTGTAACGATTCAAAAATAAGTGCGGTAATGTTCAACAGAACGGCAAATCTATTTAGTAAGAGCACTGCAGTCCAACCTACACGACAACGGTTATTAAGTTTGCACGCGCGTGTGCGTGTATGTGTGTGTGTTTGTGCACACTTGAATGTGCGTGGTTTATTGATTAGGGCATTCAGTTCCCGATATTAAGGTCGTGAGTTCAATTCCCGGCAGCACGCTTTATCCTTGAGAAAGACACTTTATTTTTCACGTTGCTATAGTTCACATCTGCATTTCAAAACGCCAGCCTTTTCACTTGGTGTGTCATACTGAATCTCCCTGTGAACAACGTTAACAGTGCGCGTAACTGCGGAGTACTCAGACACTTGCACGTAAACTCCCTGAGCGGCCTGTTTCTTTAGTCGGGTCAACTGGAACCTTCTTTGGTGTGCCAGGGTGCCAGAGTGCCAATTATATATACATTCATACATACGAAAAATATTAACTGAAGGCCAACTTACTATGTCTAAGCGGAGTATAACGTTTCTAATATCTTGGGAGTGTCTCTATACCAATAATCAATACACATACCGGTTCGAATTTGCTTTATTATTATTATTCGCCGATTGGTAAAGGCCGTGAGCTGGCTGAATTGACTAGAGTCACACAAAACTAAATGTTTTACTTAAAAGCAAAAACGCATCGCCCAGTTCAGGGAATCGAAACCGCAATCTTACGATCATGAGTGCCACACTCTAACCTCTAACTCATGCGTCTCTATGATATATGTGTGTGTGTGTGTGTGTGTGTGTGTGTGTGTGTGTGTGTGCGTATGCTTGTATAGATAGATAGATAGACAGAGAGAGAGACACAGAGAGAGAGAGAGAGACAGAGATAAATAGATAGATAGATAGATAGATAGATAGACACAGAGAGAGACAGATAGATAGATAGATAGACAGACAGATAGATAGATAATCATATTTTTGCTTGTAACAGACGTCAATGACCGATTTTGCACTTTGTGATTTGTAGAAAAAGACAGAAACTTATATAACCTCAATTGAAGCTTATATAATGACTACATTGAATGTTTTAAATTGTCTGTCGTCCTTGTCAGCATACAGAACAATAATGAAACCTTTTAAAGCTTCTGTTTCAATAACTGTTGTGATATTACACACATAGGTATTGTATTGGTGCAAGCTATTTTACATGGCTTTCAATATCTCGGCGTTTAATTTTCTATGGAACAGCCGAATCTGAAGCTTATTTTCTGTTGTAGAAACATGTTTGCATAAACTTTAGACTGTCGTCAGTTGGAAGTTCTAATCTGATAGTGTGACAAACTTATCCCTGCACTTTGAATGTGGAGCTAAATGCTGGAGTTCTGATTCTTCTGCAACCCAGGGAAACCAAAGCCAGTGATTTTTATTGGAACGTATATTTTCCAGGAAACTGCTAGATGCATTTCAGAAGTTGAGAATTTTTTAGGAGAGGCACTTATAACTCTAGGTTATTGTAATTTTTAGGACATTATTCCTATACATTTAATAAATTCATATAACAATGCGCTGGCATTGGTTTCACTGAGTTGCAGAAGAATCAGAGCCCCAGGATTTAGCCCTATGTTCAACGTACACGAATAAGTTTGTCATAGCATCGGATTAAAAGTTCCAACCTATACGACAATAGAAAATGAATTTCAGAATCGGCTGCGCCGTAAAAATTAAATGCCGAGATATTGAAAGCTACGTAAAATCGCTTGCACCAATCAACTTTATTATTCTAGATTGAAGGAGACGGCTGTGCCAGCAATTTGAACACACCCTACTAAAAATTGCTTGTCACAGCTGACTAGTTAACAGAATGTATTCAGAATGCGAAGACAATTCGGAAGATAGCAATATAATGAAGTTTTGTAGTAATCTTGGGGTCGAAATGTGCAGAAACTTATAAAATACCCCAGATCGCTTACGAATTATCTTGTATGAGCCGCGCATCTGTTATTCGCTGTCACAAGAGGTTCAAAGACAACAGAGAGGAGATGAGAGATGATGAGAGGGACGGGGTAGAGAGGGACGGTAAAACATTAGAACTGGTCGACAAAATTTGCAATTTTCTGGAGGAAGTGTGTGTTCATAAAAACAATACGCACGCAGTTTGGAGTTGGTATGGCAACCGTCCTCCGAATTTATTTATGAAGAACGGAACATACACAAAATTTGTGCAAAGTTTGTTCGCAGGGTGCTCAGTGACAAACAGAAGGAAAGTTACGTTTCTGATAGCAGGAGAAGGGTTTAGCTCATTACCTCTAATCCAAGAGTATTCCAGCCACTGGTGAACGGAGACGAAAGCTGAATCTAATGATCCACAGACCAAGAGACATAGTGCCAAACAGAGGTACCCCTAATTCCCCCAGTGCCAAGTAGGCCGGATAAAGAAAGTCCACCGGAAAGTTCGTGATGGTCACCTTTTTTAATAGCTGGGGCATCATTTAAAGCCATTGGGTTCAACTTTGGCTAGGTGGAAAATAAAGAGTACTTTGAGGGAATTTGGGAAGAGATTACGTTGCAAAAGGCGTAAGCTCTTCTACTTAGGTAGCACCTGCACAAGGACAATGCACCAGTCCACATTTTCATTCTGGTAAATTCCCTCCTACTAAATAGAGATGGGCATCAAAACGATACCTCACCTTCCCTACTGTCCAGACCTTGCTCCCTTTGATTTTCAGTTGTCCCCCAATCTGAAGTAGAACCTCAGAAGTAGTTGTTTTGAAGACATTGAGAAGACGGAGTATGTGACAAGAGTCTTGGACTCCTTCACATCGGAGGACTCTTATAGAATCTTCACGAGGTGGCTGGAACACTACAGCAAATGCATTGAAGTCAGAGGATCCTACTTTTAAAGAAATTAGAGTTTTGTACGTCCTTAAACTTAATAATTGTCTTTCCTGAAAATGTCTCAAAATTTCTGGGATACACCTGCTATTTTCTGTATGAGCAACATCAAAGAACCTAAGAATATTTGCTGGAAGATGGTACAATTTGTCCAGTTTTAGCTTTAACTCAAAGAGATTTCGATTCAGCAGACTATCTGCATGTTTTGCCGTGTTATCTGTTAGCAAACATTGAAGAAAATATAACAAAACAGGGAAGATTATTTACACGATATTCAGTTACAGCATCATACGATCGTTTCGTTTATAAAACATGATGATCATCAGTTACATAACATAACTAATGATTAAATACTCTCACTAAACGTAAAGACGTTGTAACTCGCCTAGAGTCATGAATGTTAAGTAATGCGAATATAAGCGGCCAAATGGGGTATATCCGGAAGATCTCTGCAATAAAGTTATTCCACTCGGTGCGTACTGGGAAACTCTCCAAGTCGAACCACTACTTCCCCGCATTGAGAGATCACAACTGCGATACTACAGACGTGCGATTAGAATGCCACAGGAAAGAATCACAAACGGGTTTTACAAACTGATCCAGCCGGCAGGAAACTTAGAGCTAAACCAAAGCAAGATGATTGGATCGTATCCAAATTCTCAGTTCGTCTTGCTTGAGGATCCATCTGGAAAGTCTAATGATGATTACTTTTGATAGAACCCTATGGAGAAGATAGGACCCTGATAAAAAAAAACTTATGACGACTCTACCACTACGACTATCACGGGAATAGTGGGCGAAGAACATGAATGGTTGAATGGCCAGTCAAAGTGCACATGGCCGAAAGACAGGGTCATTATTTATATAGTTTATCTTTATCCTCTCTCTCTCTCACTCACTCTCTTTCTCACACTCTCTCAGAAATAGAGAGAGAGAGAGAGAGAGACTGAATTTGCCTCGCTGTAATTCTTCTCCTGTTCTATTGCCATTGTAGTATTTCATTCGTGGTCACTAATCGACCATTAGTAGGAACATTTACTACAATGCAAAATTTATACAAAGCAGAAACCAATACATTTTTCAGGAACAATAAAATGCTATTCTTTACAGATATATCCGAAGCATTTTTGTTATTCATTTTTTAGTCTTCTTCACTGTTATTTTGTAGATGCTAATGGATACTTTTCTAAGAGAGTAACGTAGCTTTTTTTATCGTGGTTTATCATTGTCATTATTATTATTATTATTATTATTATTATTATTATTATTATTATTATTATTATTATTAATGATAATAATTATAATAATGATAATAATAGCATTAGTAATAGTGTTCATACTGGGAGCATGTATTTGTTCTTGCTCGTAAGGTTAACCTTTTAATTTGTGTCTCCAAAAGTATTTGACTGTTTATTTTGTTATAAAACGTTTGTTAAAACCACCACCATTGCATAGGTTTCGTTCGGTTCGGTTTGGTTTCTTTCTGCCCCCCCTGGCGGCACAATTTCATAAACAAAATTGTCATATTATTCTGAAAACAAAAAGTTTATACACAGACATGGCGCGACGACAACCGTGCCTGAAAGACACGGAGGAAGAAGTAAGAGATAGTTTTGATAGTCAGTGGCAAGAGCCCTCTGCCTTCTACCCTCTGATGGAAGGGGAGGTAAAGGAGCTCTCATCAAGTTCAACGTAAAGTGAACCATAGGAACAGTAGCAACAACAGCAACAACAACACAATACAGAAATTTATGAAGCTGAATTTTTCACTAAATAAATGAGAAAATACGAAGCTGAATTATGAAGCTGAATTCTTCAGTAAATAAATGAGAAAATACCAATACCAAAGAAATCGGCTAACAGTGTCAACAATAAGACGAGGAGCAGAGCCATTACCTGTTCCACCACGACTGCAACAACAAAAATTATGATCAATAAGAGTAGCGTCGACAACTTAAACAGCGGCAATATCGCCATTGTTAATAACAGCGACAATTACAAAAATGGAGGCGCTTAGAAGAGACATAGCGACCGACGTGTTGGCAGCCAGGTTGGCTCTTGGTCAATTATTCAATGGCAAGCACGGAGTTTGAGCTATCAAAGCTAGGGTGCGTGCGCTGAGACACGAAGGGGTGGAAGCCGTTCGAGAATATAAAATACGTACCGCTTACGCTCTCTGGTCGACCAAATCGACTTAACCCCTCTCTATCCCCACCCCCAGCCCTTAATTGCTGTCTTGTACCAAAATATGAAATCATTATTAATAAAGACGGCGAGTTGACAGAATCGTTAAAAATCCAAGTAAAATGCTTAGCACCATTTCATTTGTTTTCACCTTCTGATTTCAAATGCTGCCGAGGTCGACTTCGCCGTTCATTCTTTCGAGATCGATAAAATAATTACCAGTTAAGCACCGACGTTGGTGTAATAGACTTCCCTGACTCCTAAAGATCAGCAGTTCCCGTGTCAAAATTTTAAAACATTATTATTATTATTATTATTATTATTATCTACTTCTTTCAGTTTTGCTTCCATATTTTGCCGAGTATCTTCCCAGTACCTAAGGCAAAGAAACTCACTCGGGTTCGGTCTTA
>NC_142951.1:10629143-10636643 GCF_046866305.1 Octopus bimaculoides
GCTCTTCCACAGAAAGGAACACAGAAAGAAGCAAGGAAAGAAAAAAAGGAGAGAAAAAAGGAGAGAGGCTATAGTACAAGACACTTGCCCAAGGTGCCACGCATTGTGACTGAACACGGAACCGTGTTATTAGGTATCAAGCTCCTTACCACACAGGTACGTTGTATATGTATGTATATATGTATGTATTTATGTATGTATACATGTATGCATGTATGTATGTATGCATGAACATATGAAGGCCCTGCTATGATGTGACTATACCTTCATGCAAACGCAGCCAAACGGCTTCAAATCAGATTCTATTCTCTTAAAAAGAAAACAGACGGAAAACACTTCGTGTAACGGAGTTCTGCAGATACTATTGTGTGCAAATGACAATGTAGAATAGTTATGGCAGTAATTCCTGCAATCATAGATTAGATTGATTAAGACCCAACTGGAGCTAAACAACATTCCAGGGAAGCAATTAGCCGTCGCTAACCTCTTAGTCACCTTCATCATTTTCATACTTTGACGGTCCGTATCAACAATCTATATTTGATTTTAGGTTAAATATCCATAATAAGACAGTAGGAAACTTCCCAACTTGCGCTGCCTCCATCGTTTGATTTTGTGATGCATAGGTTCCGATCACGAACGTTCAGACAATAATAACTATTTATTGCGTTTGTGCGTGGGGTGAATGCTTATCTAACAGTAATATATATCACATACAAAGGTACACACATAAATACACACACACACGTCACAAACGTACATGCTCAAGCACAAGTGTACCTACCTGTATATATATATATATATATATATATATATATATATATATATATATATATATATATATATATATATATATATAAATATATATATATACACTTATATCTATAATATATGTATGTCTCTCTCTCCCTCTCCCTCTATATATATATATTTATGTATGTATATATATATATATATATATATATATATATATATATATATATATATATATATAGCAATGCAGAAGTCTATTTATCAATCTGATATTTTTCTCTCCTCTTCCCTCAATGCCTCCCTGTTTCTATATACATATTATGCATATATATCTATGAGCGTGTATGCCCTGCGTGTGTAGTTAAGTTAGTGTATATGTGTGTGAGTGTGTATGCGTGTCTGTGTGCGAGAGAGAGAGAACATATATGTCTATGTCTATAGATATACACATAGATAGATACAGTCATATATACCTTTCAAAATATATGTTTCTATATAGTTATATAAATCACTATAATACATTCATTTATACACACATACCCACAGATATATATATATATGTGTGTATATATATATATATATATATATATATATATATATATATACATTTTTATTTTTAAGCTTATATACATACACACATGTATATATATGTATATACACATAATAAATAACGTAATATATACAGTTATAAATATACACTTGTATATGTATAGATACATATAATATATATAAATATAAATGTATACATATATATATAGAGAGAGAAATATGTACATATATACATACGTATATATATCATACATATATATATATATAGGCATATACACGTATATATATGCATATACATACATATATATGCTTATACATACATATATATATATATATATATATATATATATATATATATATATATATATATATATATATATATATATATATATATATATATATATGCATATATATTCATATACATATATATACAGCAACCTTAATCCTTGTTTTCTGAGAATTAGACGTGTAATGACAATTAATCAACAGATTTATTCATTTAATTTGACATTAGTTTCACCACTGTCTCTCTGAAATGATTTTGTAGTAGAGTACTTAACGAAATCCTCTAATGGATATATACGTGTGTGCGTACACATAGATCGCTATGTATGCATATATATACTTATAAATAAATATATATAGATTGAGATTTACATATATATACATAATATTTATATATACATATAGATATATATGCTTGTGTGTGCGTATATATATATATATATATATATATATATATATATATATATATATATATATATATATATATACATATATAGATAGATAGATAGATAGATAGATAGATAGATAGATAGATAGATATGCCAGAAGAAACATGTACATATATGTATATATATATATATATATATATATATATATATATATATATATAGATAGATAGATATACATATATACATATATATATATATGCATACATACATATATATGTATATGTATATATGCATACATACATATATATGTATATATAAATATATATATATATATATATATATATATATATATATATATATGCATAAATAAAACACACAAACACATGTATATATATATATATATATGTACGCATGCAGAGTTTACAAGAATCAATGTTAAATGCATATTTAAAGTGTTTTAGAAAGCCACTACAATACAATTGGCGATGGAAGCAAAAGAAAAATGGGTGAAACAATGGTTTTCATTTTTGACATATATTTCAATTTTTCATTTTAAAAATTTAATCTCGAAAGTAAATGGAGATTGAGAACTAAGCACTTATCTGCGCAGATATATGAGTATTAATGCTTAAGTTTGCCACGTGAGCACATTTGTAGAGGTACTGTAGTTAATTTGCATCACGCAATTCTTGCATGCTGTTAATAGAAGGATGCTTCATAGCTGTTATCCATTATTAGTCTTTTACAACTGCATGTTGTTCGTGATTGTATCTCCTTTGCTGCTTCTGTTTTCTGTCGGAAAGTTTTCATTCCCTACGTAGGCGGTCTTAGTAGAAGCTTCTCAATAATCTGGTTCGTAATTCGCAAATAGATCCTTGTTAGCAGTGCTCTGTTTTCCCTGCTTCCGTTTGAACACAGCAAAGCGAATTTGAGTTTATGTAAAGACTAGCAAAAAGTGTTGAAGGATGGTATAGTGTAAGGTAATTCCCCATAGAGACTCTCAGTGGACATTATCAAATACCTTTCTTTAAGCCAATAAACATCAGCTTCAGTTCTCTTTGGTGCTCAATACACTGTTCAATATTTCTCAGCGTAAAGTCAATAAAATAGGTACCAGTTGAACACTTGGGTCGATGTAATCGACTTAATTCTTCCTCGTTAAAAGTTACTGGCCTTGTGCCAAAATTTGAAACCAGTTTTTCTGAGTGTGAATATTTGTTTAGTACAAGATCGGTTGTTACGAAATTCAGCTTGTTCCTCTCGTAATACAGCGTCCAGAGCCTCTTGCAGCCCGTTTAGAAGTACTGTGCAGAAAACTTTACCAGGTACTGATAGCAATTAGACGGAAAAGCACCGTGACAATCGATAGAAATCTAGACTTGTTCCACCAAAAATGCTTCTGGTAAGATCACAAATAATCAATGAAGATATTCTAAAGGGAGCCAACAGAAGATCATTTAACACAATAATCACAAAACGAAACTCAAAACTAGCAGGTCACGCACAGTAGTTACCAGAACAATGCCTTTCTAATACAGCTTTAAAATGAACACCACCGGAGGAGAAAAGAAAAAGATGCAGGAAAACTACATGACATAGAAAATTCACAAATTCTTTTTAATTATGGACAGGGAGCAATAGCCTAATTAAACATATTTGTAGTACTCTTTCCTCTCGTCGGCGTCATGTATCGTAAGTCGTTTTGCAATTTGTTGATGACACTACGAAGAAAAGACTTTCCGATAAAGCGCGAGTTCTGTCATTGGATGAAGGAATAGTAATACTTCGTTCAGACTTTCTCATAGTGTTTTCTTGGCAGGGATGTTGGGCTAGTTTGCCTAAAGCCTTCCCTAACTGGATGGCCGTTGGCCCACACGAAGCTCATGCGTTCTTCGATAGGTCTTGCTTCTAATTCTGCTGACTATCCAGACGCTCTCCTCGAAAGAATAGCAAACTACGCACGTGAAGGAGCCGGTTTAGTTGCCGAACACTCGACCATGGAACAGAAAATAGTGGTTAAACATGGTACCAGTGGCTTGTCTCATAAGTCTGTGACGAGATCCCTGACCTGACTGTATTTTCTTCCAATTAACACCTTTATAAATGTCAATACCAAATCTGTTGTTCCTATTTCATTTTCGGCAGTAGCTACGTTGTCTTCTTAACAACAGTTTCGTATCTTGGCACTAGGCCAGCAATTTCGGGGGTGGAAATAACTCGATTACATCGCCATCAGTGCTCATGTTCAACTGGTACTATTTTAACCACCCCGAACTGATGAAAGGTAAAGTCGACTGCGGCGGAATTTGAACTTAGAACGTGAAGACGGAGGTAATACCTCTAAGCTTTTTTCCGGGAGTGCTAACGATTCTGCCAGCTCAGAAGACGCCTTACGTTGTCTTCTTAACATCGGCTGTGAAAAATACTCCCAGCCGACACAGGTTTCACCGGATTCGTTTCCAAAACCCAAAACTTAATCATTCATACTTAGTGAGTGAACACCACAGCGTACCTTAATCCAAATATTTTCCTTCTTTAGAAGCATTTGCCGAGGTATTTCACCTGTACCTGCTCCCTGATAAATAATTCTGTAGCTTTCTAAAGCTGAATGAACTCAATGTTTATAAATTTGTTGATTCATGCCCATCTTAACGCGTTTGTCCGCCGAAAAGAATATTGATAAATTTATCTGAACGTCAATGCGTGTTTTCGGACTATTTCTGTGAGCCCTTGTCTCGTTCATTCTGATTAATATCATTTTCTTTTAAGTTACTCTGGTGATTGAAAACATGGGCATCTGCATCAAATATCAAACATGGATGCTATATGTCCGTCTTGCGTATCACACACGATACAGGACAGGAATTGATACACGCCTGTCTATAGCCATTAAGGCGTTGGTTTAACGCCTGAGTAGTTTATCCCACAAAATCTTTAAAATAAACCACGTTATGAGACTTACAAACAAGCGATAAGCTGTTGCCTGTAATGAACTTATTTCCGGTAACATTACTCACAAATACCTTAACATGATCCCTTCTAATTTGGGCTCAATGCCAACAGTTTTGATTGGAGAGGATTAGTCAATTACATCGACCCAGCTGCTCAGACGGTACTTTATTGACACAGAACAAAAAGAGCCGAACGAAATGCAGCCAAGCATTTTTCCTGACGATCCGATGACCCCACCGTCTTAATACTTTTATAAAATAATAAATATATCAGAAACGGTTATGCGGGCCCCACCGATACATTTATAAACAACACCG
This sequence comes from Octopus bimaculoides, assembly GCF_046866305.1. NCBI lineage: Eukaryota > Metazoa > Mollusca > Cephalopoda > Octopoda > Octopodidae > Octopus > Octopus bimaculoides. Next base: position 10,634,389 of record NC_142951.1, read on the forward strand.
AGTCCTATTTTACAACGAGGAAACATACAGAGACAGTAAAGTTTTAAAGTCAACCAACTCAGTAACTGAGTAACTATGACTTGGCTCTATCCTATTGAAGGAGCCAAGATGCTACAAGATGCACAGGAAATGGTATTAGAATTTAAGACAGAAAAGCCGTGTTGATGCAGACTTGGGTTGGCAGTTTATGAAGGCGGGAAGTGTTAAATAGTGACTGCGATGTATATATGTTTTCTAAATGTATTTGCCCGGTTTTACTTCAGGTCATATCATGTATGTGCTCGTGTATGTAGGTGTAGATGTGCTTGTGCATATATATATATATATATATATATATATATATATATATATATATATATGTGTGTGTGTGTGTGTGTGTATGTGTGAGTGTACGTACGTTCGTGTGAGTGTCCGCGTGCACGCGTATATGCACATATGTATATGTATGTATATAAACGAATTCATAAATTTTTAAAATGTACATAAGCATTTGCAAATATATATATATATATGTGTGTGTGTGTGTATGTGTGTCTGTGTGTGAGTGTGAAAGAGTATTCATACACATATATGTATATATATACATATATGTTTGTATATATATATCATACTCATACATATATACACACATACAAACACACATAAAAACATATATACATACTTATATACATACATCTATACACACATACTTATCACATTCAGCAAGATAATAACAAAACCTAAATACAATGAGAGAAGAGTAACGGGCGCAACAGGGAAAGAGACACTAAATGGTACGTACACACACACACATACACACACACACACACATACACACACAAGAGTTTTGAAAATATTGGCACAAAACAACCAAAAAGAGAGTTTTTAAAACATCACGTCGAAATGTCAGGATTTCGGCGCCATGTTGCAATATTATATTTTTATATCATATTTATGCTTTGCCTATTGTTTTAATAATGCTTTTATTTATTTATATGTATTTTTGTATTTTCATTTGTGTTTGCAGTTGTGGTTTATTTATTGTTGCTTCCTTTCTCTGTCACCTTCTAACTGTGTTTGTGAAAATATAGGATGTTACCAAAAACAGTTTTAGTTTAAACGACATAGAAACAACCAAAGCGTTAGAGACGATCGAGTACGGTGAATGTTAGCGGAGAAGTAGCTGTATGATTGTGTCATTGTAATTGTAAATGGAGATATATACATGCGAGTGTACACACATGTATATATATATATATATATATATATATATATATATATATATATATATAGATATGCAGGGCAGGGAATCATCAATTAGTAATAAAATTAATAATTAACAATTCTGCCGGGTAGCTCAGTATGAAAAAAACCTTCTTCGGTAAAAAATTTATAATCATAAATATATAGGGATCGACAGTAACCTGCTTCTCCAACATACTGAGAATTCAGAAATAGCAGTCAAAGAACTACTGATTTCAAAACTACAAATTATTACTCCAGATTGATAGCGATATTTTTGATACACACAGAACAAAAAACAGTAGAGAAGGGTAAAAAAACACTTGCCTTTAGTTAATTTAGTACAATTGTTTCACAGTTAAGAGTACATAATGCTCTATATATTTATGATTATAAATTTTTTACCGAAGAAGGTTTTTTTCATACTGAGCTACCCGGCAGAATTGTTAATTATTAATTTTATTACTAATTGATGATTCCCTGCCCTGCATATCTATATTTTAATAATAACTCTAAGGTGGATGGTTAAACCGCAGGAATTCGTACGAGTCTCTTTCCTAAGCGGGACTATTTCTGATACACACTGAATTGAAATTCATTAGGGCGAGGGATTTTGAACTTACTAGCCGATAAATTTCTTAACGTCTTCCTCACGTGGTATTGATGTTCACATGGTCAAAATTAACGTGAGTTATTTAGACATTAACAGATTTATTAGAATATTTAGCTGAAGATCAGAATAGAGTATTATGTACTCTTAACTGTGAAACAATTGTACTAAATTAACTAAAGGCAAGTGTTTTTTTACCCTTCTCTACTGTTTTTTGTTCTGTGTGTATCAAAAATATCGCTATCAATCTGGAGTAATAATTTGTAGTTTTGAAATCAGTAGTTCTTTGACTGCTATTTCTGAATTCTCAGTATGTTGGAGAAGCAGGTTACTGTCAATCCCTATATATTTATGATTATAAATTTTTTACCGAAGAAGGTTTTTTTCATACTGAGCTACCCGGCAGAATTGTTAATTATTAATT
>NC_142951.1:10644143-10646643 GCF_046866305.1 Octopus bimaculoides
GGGTCGACCGATGTCTTGTGGGTTAATATATAGACGGAACTCGTGCGGAATCAGGTCATATATGGAATCAGGTCATATATGGAATCAGGTCATATATGGAATCAGGTCATATATGGACGCGTGTGTGCATGTGCAAGTATGTGTCGTTATGTGTGTGTTGTGTTTCTTTGTGTATGTGTGTGCGTGTGTGTGTGTCTTTGTGTTTGTGTATGTCCCCACCAACGCAGGCCGACTTCTTTTGGTTTTGTTTACATCCTCATACTGTCGCGGTTCGATAACATAAACCGATAGACTCAACAATAAATACTGGGAGTGATTTGTTCGACAAAATCCTTCAAGGCAGTGCACCAGCATGGCCGTAGTTGAAAGCCTGAAGCAAATCAAAGGTTAAAAGATGAAAGATATAGTGATTGTAAATACAGGTGTTATGGTAGGTGAGAACTTCATTTTCGTTTGGATTAAGGAATTTTAATGGCTTGTTTCCCTGTATATTACCTCTAAAACTAATTAACATCATATTTGCAGCGGGATTTCAGACACTGGAAGTGGTATTTCGTGTTTAAGTGTCTTGCTAATGTGTTAGGAAGTTTTCTTTAGGAATTTCCTTTTGCTCAAAGGAATAAAGGAGGTAATTTGGTATGGCTTATTGAATTACCCAAGCGTCAAAGAGTAACATACTTTGCTTGTTTGGGCATGTAAGCGTTTATTGATGTTTTGCTTTAAATTAATTAAATGTTTTTGATTGTGATGTACGTACGAGTATCCTGGGTATGACTTTAAATTGCATCCAGTTGTGGGGCTCTGTTTCGGGAGTTCGAAGGAGGTGAGTTGTTTGGAACCACCTTTTAGCCACTATTGTCTCCAGGTGTAAGAGCAACACTCAGAACCCAATCTATGGATGAATTGACATAATAGGGCTTGTCTATCTATGCATGCGATGACTGAAATCCGGCGGACCCTGCGGAAGAAATTTTCACGGCTCGGAGGTTGTGCAGTAGAGTAAGATGAGGTAAGACATTATGGTTGTCTACTGCATCTGTCTCTATTCCCAGTTCCCTTGACCAACTCTTGACACTGGATTGAAGATGGTTACCGATGTGAGAGTGATGTGACGGCGCACAACGCTTTTTCACTCTAAACAAAGTCACAGCACGTCATCAGTCAACTTTAACCCTTTCAATCCTGACCTCCCGAAACTTATTCTATCATATACCTGGCACTCCAAAGGTGCTACGGTATAGAGCGGTGCTACAGTATAGACAAAAATTAGCCATCCACCGATAAACTGGTGTTATGGACTCAAAGGGTTAATGATGACTAGCTGGTCATCAGCTGGCCCCAACGCAAAAAAAAAAACATTTTTAAAAATTCAGATTTCTGCAAAAATCCGGTACAAATTTTCATGGTTCAAAACGTTGCTTACTATATATATATATATATATATATATATATATATATATATATATATATATATACATATTAACAGATATATACATACAATTACACAAACATACATGCACAAATATCTATACCTTTATACAAAACATCATACACAAATACACACACCTATTAAATATACACGTATTTATATTTATACGTGCATATATTTATGTTCAAATCCACTCATACATTCAGAAAGAGACAGAATATCGGTGCTTAATTCTGTCATCTAATACAACTTTTAACAAGAAACACCATTTCTTTATACATGTCTATCCGTGTCTGTGTGATTGTTAGTGACTGTGCGTTTTATGTGTGTTCAGGTATTCTATGTGTGCATATGTATTTTGTATATGCGCATATTGTGACGCATGCGTGGTGCTTTTAACGTGTACAAATATAGATGTATTTTGTTTGAGATAAGAATGCAGACTAAGCTGAATCAGCTTAGTGGGGCCCTGGTGTTTTTCTTTGTTAAGAAGAGATTCATGAAGATTTAACGCCAACTTAAGAGGTCATTGCTATTTGATATCATTACGCGGTGTAAAGCGCCATTCGGACCACGGGACAAACATCTGTCGTTTGTCGTGATGTCGAAACACTAAGAATTAAGATAGGAGAATTTAAATAAATACTAAGACCACGTACGTACACAAACACGTACACAAGAAAACACACATACATACACGCATCGCATAAACATATAAACACACGCACCGCAAACACACATGCCTATATATATATATATATATATATATATATATATATATATATATATATATATATATATATATATATATATATAGCAATGTTAATTCTCTAAATGAAGTATTAACAGTAACTGCACGATAAAGTGTAGTATATTGCCACTTAAGTGTGGCTGACCCCTAGGGGTGGATGTTACTGTTGCTTTTAGCCCCAGGAGGAGATGTCCTCCTGGGGCTAAAAGCAACAGTAACATCCACCCCTAGGGGTCAGCCACACTTAAGTGGCAATATACTACACTTTATATATATATATATATATATATATATATATATATATATATTAAAGAATATAA
>NC_142951.1:10651643-10654143 GCF_046866305.1 Octopus bimaculoides
TGCTATTGTTATTACGGTTGCTGTTGTTGTTTTGTTGTTGTTGTTTTGTTGTTGTTATTTTTGTTGCTGTTATTGATGCTATTGTGCATATTGTTGTTAATATAGCCCATTGTAAGTTGCCCTCTCCAACATCTAACAGCTAACACTTGCACAGACATGGCGGCAACACGCGCAACGAAGCATGAAATCCATTATTAAAGCACAAGGTGTTAGGTCACGTGTGACAGAAGAATATATTTTCTGTCACGTGCATATTTGTTTCTATATACGTCTGAATGTCTGATTGTATCTAAGTCCCAGCGCAAACGTTTGTATGCGTGTGTGTATGTGCGTTTTTTGCAAATTTCAGAAACGTATGCGCATGTGTGAATCTTAAAGTGTGCATGATTGAATATTATGTGTTCCGAGTGAAAAATACATACACAAATAAGTTTGTGTCTTTCTTTAAGCGAGTGTGTATGTACCTATATTTAGGTATGCATGTGTACGTGTCGGAAATGAATATACAACCTTAAATGCATATATGTGTATGTTGGTATATGAGTGTAATTGACTTCGTGTGTATGTGTGCGTGTGAAGATGTGCATCCATGAGCGTCTGTAGTTGTTACACATGCTCATATGACCTTTAGTATGTGTATATATGTGTATGTAGAAGTGCGTATGTGTGTGTATAAAAATATGTCTACATTTATGTGTGTGAGGCTGAAATGCTTACAGATATTTTAACAATGACATTTAAAGCATATATACATATACGTATTAACCCTTTAGCATTGAAACCAGCCAAATCCGGCCAAATTGCTAAATCTGGCCCCTCACACCTATCCTACAATATCATTCTAAAAATAAACAATCACATCACCAAACACTTGAAGCTACTAAATAATTCATGATTAATTCAAACAATGGGAATCAATAAGCATTGCATTTGATAGAGTGATCTGAATGTTAGAGGGTTTGGCATATATATATATATATATATATATATATATATATATATATATATATATATATATATATATATATATATATATATATATATATATAAAGAGAGAGAGAGATACTGGGGCAATCTTGAGTATAACCAACCGAAATTGCAAAGATAATCTGGATCTCGACTGAGGAAAGAAAACTCCTAATGACCTGTCCTTGTTCTCTTTGTATCGTCTATTTGGATGTTTGTTGTCCCTTTCTTGTATCACCTAACTGTCTGGACGTTTTGCGTTCTTGTACCATCTTGTATTATATATATATATATATATATATATATATATATATATATATATATATATATATATATATATATATATATATATATATATACAGGGGCTAAATCTCATTGTGATGAAAAATCACCGGACAACTGCCCCTAAAGTGACAGCAGAGTTGAATCAACATCAGACCAGCCCAGTTTCGACCAAAACTGTGCGCCGTCAGCTCAATAAAACCGGATATCATGGAAGAGCCGGCATCAGGTTACCTCTGCTTTCGCATCAAAGCATTCAGAAAAGGCTCAACTGGTGTAGAGATCACAAGGGCTGGTCGACAGACACATGGAAGCAAGTAATATTCTCCGACGAACTGCATGGCGAGTTTATGTGTGGAGGCAGCCCGGGGAAGCTTTTAATCCTGATTGCATTCTTCCTCCAGTGAAGCATAGAGGAGGGTCTGTGATGGTTTGGGCAGCCATTTCTTGAAATTCCCTTGGTCTAATCGCTGCCCAGCATGGTACGATCAACAGCAATAATTATCGGAATATTTTGGGACATCTAGTCCTTCCCATGGTTCAGACATTATTCCCTGATGGTGAGTGCAGCTTCCACGATGATAATATTCCAATACTCACCTCTCATGTGGTTGAGAATCGGTATGAAAAGCATAGCAGTGAGCTACAACACTTGGAGTGTACCCTTCAATCTCTAGATCTTAATATTATTGAGCATCAGTGGTGCATTTTGGAGTTCATTATCAGCCTCTCTCTCTCTCTCTCTCTCTCTCTCTTTCTCTCTCTCTCTCTCTCTCTCTCACTCACTCACTCACTCACTCACTCACTCACTCACTATATATATACATATTTTTCTTTTATTAACATTTAGTAGAAGTAACATAGTGACTGAAGGTCTGAGAGTTTCGTATGTTCGCACTTATCAAACCTATGTATACAGACATATATATCATACATATAATACATATATATATATACATACACACATATACATGTATATATATATATATATATATATATATATATATATATATATATATATATATCAATATATATACACATATATATATATGCACACACCCTCCTCTTTGCTGCGTCAGTACCTCCAAGCACAATTATATATATATATATATATATATATATATATATATATATATATATATATATATATATATATATATATACCCACACATACAGCGAGAAAGTGAGTTTTGTATATACATACATATATATATATATATATATATATATATATATATATATATATATATAT
>NC_142951.1:10664143-10669143 GCF_046866305.1 Octopus bimaculoides
CTGTGTCTGCGTGTTTGTGTGTATGTATATATATATATATATATATATATATATATATATATATATATATATATATATATATATAGAGAGAGAGAGAGAGAGAGAGAGAGAGACAGACAGACAGAGACGGAGACAGAGACAGACAGAAAGAGAGAAATACATTAATGTATATGTGTATCTGTTTATGTATATGTGTATCTAATTATGTCTTATCTATGCATACATACATACATACATACATACATACATACATACATACATACATACATACATGCATACATACATATCTCTTTGAAAGAAGATAACTGGATAACTGCTTCGAATCCTCCAGCTTCTGTACTCGGATTACAAATTTATCCCAATAGTAATCGGAGCACTTGGTTTTGTAAATATCCAGACCTGTTAGTCTGGATAAGCTTGGACTTTCAGGAAAAGAGATCAACCAACTGATTCGCACATCACAAATACAATCTGTAAGCGGAACGGTAAAACTCTGCAAGACTTTCTCAGGTTTCAAATGTGACATTGTTTTCGTTATCCACATTCCAAAGATGGAGCTTCGTATCATTGTAAGAAACCAGCTTCTTCTCCACAGGAAGAATCCAATTGATTAGATACATACATACATACATACATACATACATACATACATGCATACATTCATTCGTACATGTGTGTGTGTCGGTATTTATGCATGTGATAACGACTATTATGGACCACAGTTTCGTTCAATTTTCCTTTAGGTTGACAGTACATGTCAAAGTGTTTGACAGAAAAACATTCCGTTCAGACGAAACTGTCAATAAACGGGAGTAGTGCACCCTTTGTTTTGGCAACACACAGAGGAACATATGTAATAATTTAAGGATTTCCAATGCTGTTTCAGGATTGTATAGAGACGATGGGTTGGCTGTTTTTTGAGACACATATGGATAAATTTTCTAACTAACTAAAGTATACAATTTTAACTTTGAGGTGGCGCTCATCTAAGACTAAGCTAACACTGTCCTAAAATATAGCGAGAGGAAAGGCCCAATGCACACAAGCAAACCATTTGTCCTGTTCCCCATAGATGGTATCAGTACATAATTACAAATTATTCTCTAGCATTGACATGTTTACCCTTGTAACTCGTTCGATTCTTACAATAAAATAAAAGAGAAAACACATTACCAGCAACATGATCTGCAAAATAACAGAAGAGAGAATTGGAACACAATTTGGAACAATTCATTCTACTTCCTGGACGTAGTGGACAACACACCCAAGACGTTTTTCTCTCCGACTTGCAGGGACTTCCTCACAACACATTTTGTACAAGCTCTTCAACTCGAACAGTGTCAAAGTTCGTTATCAGTACTTGGATTACATCCCTTCTCAGTAATCTAAGGTACACACCTAGACACTTCCACATTAATTTTTAATTGTAGAATCATTGATAATTGCCAACTAAAAGTGTCCTGTTTTTCTCAAATCATGGTATACAAAGCAAGTATAAAACCAACGAATGGAGAGGACTTAACCAAGAATTGCAACGTATATCAGTAGGCAGATATATATCTATATACTTATGTCAAGAGATAAATATACTCCACCTGGCTGTCTGAATAGGCTTCGAAAATAAGGGGTAACGTAATCAAAAATCGTTCACCAAATATGAGTAATTACAGCTAAAGGCAACAAACCAGAAAACGTTATTCTAATCTACAAAGTAACACAGTTGCACAGCTCGTTGAGCAATGCCGAGATGTTCTCATACTGTTACTACTAGGTGTAAATTTTACAACCAGCATTCAAAGTTCCAGGTTGGCTTGCATCAACATCCAGAAACCGATCCAATTAGCACAAGATTTATTATACGAAATCGTTTGAAAGTAGACCTTATTAGTGCAAAGAGATGCACATAGACAGATAAACCATAGGACATAACGCTCATGACTGGACAATCCTAGAACGTAGAAAGATGACCAACATAAATGAACATACTTCAGTTTTCGACGATACAAAATCTTCTCATTCATTCATATGTCGCCTAAATTGTTATCTCTCCCCTTGGCTAATCGTGCACACATATGCACATACACGTAAAAACACACGCACACACGAATTATCTATAGTGTATGTGTATATAGAATACTATATGTGTATGTATATGTACATGTGTATTTATACATGTATATATATATATATATATATATGTATATGTATAAATATATATATATATATATATATATATATATATATATATATATATATATATATATATATATATATATATATATATATATATATATATATATATATATATATATATACGTATGTATGTATGTATATATATATATATATATATAAGCGGGAGAGAGTGAGAGAGATTCAGAAGCGTATAAACAGATGAATAATTGATACATATAGATAGCTAGCTAGCTGACATGTACGCACTGTCTATTTCAAAGGACATACTCTACAACATATATTGCGTGGACCCTACTCATTCGTTTAAGACACCCACACACACTTACATGTATATATATGTATGTATGTGACCAAGATATATCACTAATAGCAAAATGTATAAAACGGCCAGGGGTATTAACTTCCTTTCACTTGTACGTGATAAAGTATATAATATACATATGTAAAAATTATAAACGCGTATTATACGTACACACACACACACACACACACACACACACACACACATATATATATATGTGTATATATATATATATATATATATATATATATATATATATATGATATATATATATATATATGCATATATATGTATATGTGTGTATATATGTATATATATATAGATATATATATATATGTATATTTATATGTTTATATATATATATATATATATATATATATATATATATATATATATATATATATATATATATATATATATACATATATGCGTATAAATATATATGTAAAGAGTTACAATATATATATATATATAATTTTATACATACGTCATATATATATATGTATATATGTGCCTGTCTGTCTGTATGTCTGTCTGTCTGTATGTATGTATGTATATTTATTGTAGCTAAACTAAGCCGTACGTCCAATACTGGAAAGCGTGAAATTTTCAAAATGCCAATAAAAGTTTTTGAAGTATTCTCACGGGATATCAAACTTTTCTGATATAAACCCATTTTTGTAGTATAATAAAAAAAAATCAGAAAAAATAAGAATTTTTTTTTGTTTCCTTTTCATGAGAGTTTTTCTTTTTTCTAATAAAAATTGTTTTTGATGCACTTCGACTATATTTGAAGGTGACTTTTCTTTTTTTTTTTTTTGTTTCGTTCAGCAAAATGCCTGGATCATCAAAACAACATATTATTTCTATAAAAATAATAAAGATAATAATAATGATGCTGATAATAATAATAATAATAATAATAATAATAATAATAATAATAATAATAATAATAATAATAATAATAATAATAATAATAATAATAATGATAATAATAATGATAATAATGATAATAATAATAATAATAATAATAATAATAATAATAATAATAATAATAATAATGATAATAATAATAATAATAACAACAACGACAACAACAAGATCTATATTAAACAGATTATTTCTATTTTAATACTAAAAGTAATGATAATAATGCTGATAACAATACTTAATAATAATAATAATAATAATAATTATTATTATTATTATTATTATTATTATTATTATTATTATAAATATATATATATATATATATATATATATATATACATATATATATATGTATACATGTACGTATGCCTAGTATTGTACATATAGATATACATATATATATATATATATATATATATATATATATATATATATGTATGTATATATATATACATAAAGATATATATATATATATGTATATACATATATATATGCATATGTATATGCATAAATATATATATATATATATATATATATATATATATATATATATATATATATATATATATATATATATATATATATATATATACGTGTATATGCATATACGTATATATATGCATATACATATGCATATCCATATATAAATGTATATGCATGCATATATACACATATGGATGTGCATATATATATATATATATATATATATATATATATATATATATATATATATATGTATATATTATATATAGTATGTATATTATAGTATATTATAACTATTTTCTCCTTTAAAACATATTTGAATCTATGTAACACTACAAATCCCATGGATATATTATAGACAACAAAAAATAGATTTTATTTTATTTTCCATATTCAATTGTGTAAAACAAGAGAATTATAAATGTAAAAAGAATTGTACTGTAATATTTCATTGGTTGGTGGGGGGGGTGGGGGGGGTGGAAGCAGTATGGAGGTTGTTTTATCAGGAATAGATATAGATAGGATTAATCGTGATGTGAAGAGAAGCGTTTTTACTGTATAGATGTTTCGTTGGTTGCTCTTGTGTGATCGGTTGTTACGTTTCATGTATATTTTACGTAGATGCATACACGTCTAACAACCGTATATATGTATATGCGTGTGTGTGCGTATATATATATATATATATATATATATATATATATATATATTTATATAAAGGGCATTTATATATATATATATATATATATACAGATCTATTTCCCTATATCTGTACCTATCTCTCTCTCTCTCTCTCTATATATATATATATATATATACATATATATATATATATAAGCACACACACACACACACACACACACGCCCCCCCCCATATATATATATATATATATATGCATATGCATGAATGTATGTGCGTATATGTATGAGTAAATACACTATCAGATAAATAGGCTTTGAATATGTAAATATACGGGTACGTTTATTTGTATATTTGCGTGTATGCCCATGTTTGTGTGTGTGTGTATTTGCATGTGTCTGTGTGTCTGTCTGTGTGTGTATGTGTAAATAATTCGACTATGAGATACATACA
>NC_142951.1:10679143-10681643 GCF_046866305.1 Octopus bimaculoides
GTAAAACGCCTCAGTCCATACAGCCATATGTTGATTTTAATGATCACATTGTCAATATCACCAGCTGTTAGTTGATGAACGTAGACTGAAATGTAGTTATATCTAATTAGCAAAAACATTCGATAAACATTCTAGAAACTAAAACAACCTGCAACTTCACTCAATGGATATCAAGCAGGTTTCATGACATGAATGACAAGATCCTCTGTAATTTTATACAGTTTCATATTGTAGCTTAATTTCGAAATATTTCCTTCTCCAAACTCTTGAGTTCAGCAGCCTACATACCACGATCAATTACTTTGACATTAATTTAACTATAAACGCAAGAAAGGTATTGCCAATACCACGCCCTTAGTAAAAAAAAAAAAAGAGCGGTGGTTTCAATGAGAAGCCCATGATGCGGTTAGAACTGGAGACTCAGTAAGTCATATTTTTCTCAATAGGCTAAACGGTAAAGGAAGCTAACGGAGGCATATACAGAGACAAGTGTTTGTGTACACTACATAACAGAAACGGACATGATATGGGCAGTATTAGAAAGATGCTTAAAAGTATATTTAGTGAACCTAATCTGAAAATCAACTGGCAAGACATTATTATGCATTTTACTACAAGCAAATACCGTCCCTTTTCACAAACCTAATAAAGATAACACCGATTTGAAAAAAATTCATACAATCCACTATGAAGTGGATCATCAAGCAAATAACTAGGCACTTTTCTAACTTATTTTCGGATGAAACTAACTTTAATAAAGCCACTCCATATTACTATAAGGCATTATCAAGATCTAACTTTACATTAAAAAAAAATTACCTAAATTGACGACACTTTTATTCTATTTGAACCTCAGAGCTGTAGAAAAACCTTGTGATTCAATCCACCAAACAGCATGAATGTAGTAACTACTGTTAGACGACTGTTCGCCCTAGTCGATTCTCACTTCCCATCAACAAACAGATACCGCAAAATACCTAATGAAAACATCGCAAAAGTTAATGATCGTTGCCTCTACGAAATAGGTTCGCATTTTCTCAAGTTTTTGTAGTTTCTCAGATCAAATCACTTGCCTGACAAGTAACCTGCCATGAACTGTTCTGAGATTTAGTCTGTTTATTATGCCACAGCACAATTATATTCATGAATGTATATTCTTTTATTCTTTTACTTGTTTCAGTTATTTGACTGCGGCTATGCTCGAGCATCAACTTAAAGGGTGTTAGTAGAAGAAATCGATCCAGGACATATTCTTTGTAAACCTCATACCTATTCTATTGGTCTTTTCTGCCGAACCGCTAACTTACAGGGACATAAACAAGCGATGGCAAGTGGACAAACACAAACACACACACACATATACATACATATATATACGACGAGCTTCTTCCAGTTTCCGTCTACCAAATCCACACACAGGGAACTTGCCCAAGGTGCCACGCAGCTGGACTGAACCCGGAACTAAGGTGGTTCTTCTTACCACACAGACACGCCTGCACCTATATATACACACACACACAAACACACACACGCACAAACACACACATACATATACATATATACGACGGGCTTCTTTCAGCTTCGATCTACCAAATTCACTCACAAGGTTTTGGTCGGCCCGAAACTATAGTAGAAGACACTTGCCCAAGTTGCCACGCAGTGGGACTGAACCTGGAACCATGTGGTTGGTAAGCAAGCTCCTTACCACGCCGCCACTCCTGCGCACATACTCGTGTATGCACATATTGTCCAATCGTTCGAAAGCTTATTTCCTTTCTAAGACAGGAAGCTGGCCGAATCGTTATCGCAGCAGATAAAATGCTTAGTCGTATCACTTCTGACGTCTTACATACCGAGTTCAAATTCTGCCGAGCTCGACTTCTTTCCACCTTTAGGTTTCCATAAAATAAAAACCAGTCCAAGTACTAGAGTAGGCAATATTAATTTGCCCGTCCCCTCCAAATTTCTGGTCTTGTGCCATAATTAGAAAGAAATGTTCTCCTTTTCAAACACTATTAGTTTTGATTGTCTCTTTCTTCCTGTCCTTTTTTTTTCTTTTTCTACACCCTTCGTCTCCTCTTCCTTCATCTCCCGCTTCCATTGGTGATTTAGTAATCAAACACCTTTCTCTTCCCTCATATTTACCCCCCTCACGCTTTTCCGAGCGGAGTGACAAATCACTCAGCCTTATATGTGTGTGTGTGTATACATATATAAAAGTATATACATATACAGACACATGTATATATTATATATGTGTATATAAATAATATATGTATATATCTATACACATATATACACATATGTACATACATGTCTTTATGAATATATGTCTGTCATAAAATTATGAACTTTTGCCTACAAAATTAAAAATAATACAATAAAAATGAATAAATAAAAGTTAATACACGCACATACACAAGTGAATCTGTGATTGCGTGTAGAGATGTGTTTATATGTAAATATATATGCATGTATATTTTATACATATATATAGATA
>NC_142951.1:10694143-10701643 GCF_046866305.1 Octopus bimaculoides
ACCACCACCACCACAACAACAACAACGACGATGACTACGACGACGATGATGACGACAACAATAATAACAACAATCACAAATATCGTCTTATCTAATGAAAATTGCCAAGAGACATCATAACGGTAGAGAAAAACAACAGTATAACCATTAACGAGAACACTACGGGCGATTATAACAACGACGACGTCTATAGCAACAATAATAACGATTTCTTTTATTGGCCACAAGGGCCCAAGACATGGAGGATTATATCGAAGAACGGATTACAGCATTAAAAAAAAACAAAAAAACATACAAAAACAAAAACAGGTGGGGTTTACAGCGATCAAAGGGATTTACTATCACATTAAAGGATGTTGCAGAGGATATATATTAGAGATTAAAGCAGCAAATGAAATGATAAAGTCCATGCGACAGCAATAGTCATAACAGAAAAACTACAGCACCATCGCCACCACCAGTCCCAACAGCAACGAATACTGGAGCAACGGCTACCATAGTAACAGAGGCAGCATCTACGACAACAACAACAATAATCTTTTCTACTATCGGCACAAGGCCTGAAATTTGGGGGATGAAGATGATATCGAACGCCAGTGCGTAACTGGTACTTTGTTTATCGACCCCCGAAAGGATGAAAGGCAAAGTCGACCTCGATAGAATTTGAACTCCGAAATACGAAACAATGGTTTCGTATTTTGGCACGTCGCCAGCAATTTCGAGGGAGAACAGGTAAGCCGATTGCATCGACCCTAGTATTCAACTGGTACTTAATCTATCGACCCCGAAAGGATGAAAGGGAAAGTCGACCTCGACAGAATTTGAACTCAGAAACTAGAGACGGGCAAAATACGGCTAAGTATTTCGTCCAGCGTGCTAACGATTCTGCCAGCTCACCGCCTTACCACCAACAACAATAATAATAATAGTTTCGTATTTTGGCACGTCGGTAGCAATTTCGAGGGAGAACAGGTAAGCTGATTGCATCGACCCTAGTACTCAACTAGGACTTATTTTATCGATCCTGGGATGATGAAAAGCAAAGTCAATCACGACGGAATTTGACTTGGGAGCGTAAACACGGATGAAATGCCGCTAAGCATTTTTCCCGGCATGTTAACGATTCTGACCGCCTTTTTAATGATAATAAAAGTCATTTCTACTATAGGTACAAGGCGTGGAATTGGGGAGAGGGAGATAGTCGATCAGTGTAGTCGACCCCAGTACTTGAATGATACTTAATTTATCGACCCCAGTACTTAATTTATAGACCCCGAAAGGATGAAAAGCAAAGTCCACCTCCACGGAATTTGAACGCAAAATGTTAAAGATGAAAGAAATGCCGAAATAAAGATGAAACAGAATCTGGTAATTTAGAGTTTCTTTGGGTCACAAGCAAAAACAAAACAAGAAAATGTTTTGCGGTGTTTATTCCGGTTTTCTCGTTCTGAGTTCAACTCCAGCAGAGACCAGCAAAGCCTTTGAGCCATCCTTTCATCAATAAAATCCCAGCTTTAGCTCTTAGAGGACCAGCGAGATCGCTATAGTGTGAGATGGGTAGCTCAGTGGTATTTTCCTGCTCTTTGCGTTCTAGGTTCAAATCGCGCCGTGGCCTAGTTGGATAGGCAAAATGGATGATAAACGTCGAGCAATCTAATACCAATATTTGGCTCCCTGACTAATTAGGGGAGTCCACACTCTACAATGTTGCATTATCATCTCACCACCTCACTTGTCCAAACGCGCTTCAAAACCATCATTGATTCTGCTTTCCTTCTTGAGAAACTCAAAAATGTATCTTTGTCTTTTAGTCTTTCGCTTTTATTTGTTTAAGTCCGTGGAGTGCAGCCATGCTAGAGCACCGTTTTGAGAGGTTTTAGTCGAACAAACCGACTCTAGTGTATACATTTAAGTCAGGTCGATTTTGCCAAAAAAGCTACGTAACGGGGAAGCAAACAATGATTTTTACTTATTGTGTTTTCTGATGAGTACTCTTCGACAACTCAGATTTTTAAAATGAATTTATTGTCTTTCTCTACGAAACGATCGTCTAGCGAAGTGAATAAATATTTTATCCCATATTAACATCTAATCTCTTCCATTTATCAAAACTATCATTGAATTTGTCGAACTTCATTCTATAACTTATATATAATATATTTAATATACTGATATAACTTTTCATATCTACGCCATTTTACACCAGTAAATCCAAAGTAAAGTACGAAGAAACGTTAGAAATCTTTTGGAAATTATTCCAATTAAAGGACAAATCCTCATTCAACCCTTGTTTTTTAATGATATATTTATATATATATATATATGCTAACTTATAGTATAGTATATGTATATATATATATATATATATATATATATATATATATATATATATATATATATATATATATATATATATATATACATATATATATATATATATATATATATATATATATATATAATACAGAATGGGACAAATACGCAAAACATCCAGACAGTTAGGTAATACAAGAAAGGGAAAAAAACATCCAGATAGACGATACAAAGAAAACACGGACAGGTCATTCGGAGTTTTCTTTCTTCAATCGAGATCCAGATTATCCTTGCAATTTCGGCTGGTTATTCTCGATATTGCTCCAGTCTGGCCAGCCCCAAGGAAAAACTAAGCTAAGAGCATTGGAAGAAAGCAGCGAATGTATACAAAAACAAGGACGGGAAAAAACGAACAATGTTACACAAATACAGTAGGAGGTAGCGTATATATATACGCGTGTGTGTATGTATATATATATGTGTGTGCGTGTGTGTGCTTGTATGTGGGAGTGTGCTACTTGAGAAGCACAAAGCAAAATCCACCACGATTGTTCCATATGTTGCAACCCATTATCGCTGAGGAAGACCCCTTGCTGAATAAGAGAAAAAATAATACGCGAAACTTGATAGTAAATTCCAATCTTTACAATACACACGTATTCGAACCCACAAGAGTAAACAAGGGAGACAGAGACAGGCAGAAACAAGGAAAATTCCCCTTGTATTTGAATACTTTGCAAATATTCTTTTAAAATATTCTTTTAAAATATTCTTTTAAAATATTCTTTTCCAAAATTTAATTGTTTTCCATACTTACAGTTACCCTTTTAATCTTTTACGTGTTTCGGTCATTTGACTGCGGCCATGCTGGGTCACCGCTTTTTAGTCGAACAAATCGACCTCAGCACTTATTCTTTGCAAGCTTAGTAAATATTATATCGGTCTCTTTTGCCGAACAGCTAAGTTACGGGACGTGTACACACCAACATCGGTTGTCAAAGAGTTGAAAGAGTCTCAATGACCGAAACCGGTACTGAAATGTTTTTTTATAAAAATATTTTTGCATTTTCTACCTTGACTTTGTTCCATGTATATATATATATATATATATATATATATATATATATATATATATAGTTTTAGGGAAAAGAACCAAGGCACAGGTGTGGCTACAGAGTTTTGCTTCCCAACCACATGCTTCCGGACTCAGTCCCACTGCCTCGAACTTTAGGCAAACGTCGTCTGTTGCAGCTTCAGGCCAACCGAAGGCTTGCGAGAGGATTTCGTATAAAGAAGTCTGTCGTATGCGTGTGTGTGTGTGTGTGCGCGCGCGTGCTCGCGTGTGTATGTGTGTCTATCTATCTATCTATCTATCTATCTATCTATCTATCTATCTATCTATCTATCTGCCAATCTGTTTGTTTATATAACAGCAGCAGAAGGTTTGATTTTCAGTAGTTCTTTACTCCGGGTTTCGCGTCGACACATTCCAATGCTCTTATAAACTGTGCACATATTATGAGGCTTCGATTTTGGCACGATGGAAATGATACACACAAACACAGATAATATCGATATTACATTACAAGTGGAGTCAAAGCAGTAAATACAGTTAAATACAACGTCGTACATACATGTTGCTGCTGCACTATCTATCTATCTATCTGTCTATCTATCTATCTATCTATCTATCTATCTATCTATCTATCTATCTATCTATCATATAGATAGATAGATAGAGAGAGAGAGAGACAGACAGAGAGGTAGATAGATAATGTTTGTGTGTGTGTGTCTGGGCATTTGTGTGAGTGTCTGTGCGTTTGTGTGTGTTTGTGCATGTGTGTGTATGTGTGTGTGTGTGTGTGTGTGTGTGTGTGTGTGTGTGTGTGTGTGTGTGTGTGTGTGTGTGTGTGTGTGTGTGTGTGTGTGTGTGTGAAGTGGTGTATAGATATTGTATATTAAGAAAAAAGCGAGGCAGACAGAACATTAGATAATTCTTTATAAGCGCTTTCTCTTCAAGAAAAAAATTGAACCAAAATAATAAAAACATATATATATATATATGCGTATGCGTGTGTGTATGTGCATGTGTGTGTGTATGCATGTATATATATATATATATATATATATATATATATATATATATATATATAAATACACATATATGCGTACACGTGCTTATACAGATGCATACTTACTCGTATACACACGCGCATACTCAAACCACGAACTTCCAGGCAGGTTTCGTCCATCTTGATTCACTCACGAGGCATTGGTTGGTTAAACAAACCGATAATGCAAATCTTAATATATCTCAGTCTATCTTCTATTTTTTTTTTTTTTTTTGTTACTGAATGCATAAAATCCTATCCTTAATATATCTTTTATCTTTTATCTTTTACCTGTTTCAGTCATTTGACTTCGGCTATGCTGGAGCACCGCGTTGAAGGGTTTTGGTGGAGGAAATCGACCCCAGAACTAATGTCTTGTTTTTTTAAGCCTTTTACGTATTATATAGGCTCCCGTTTGCCGAATTTCTAAGTTACGAGGACGTAAACATAACAATACTGGTTGTCAAATGGTGGTGGGGACATACACAGACATAATCAATAGATACACAAACACATGTATACACACACACACACACATATATATATATATGTGTGTGTGTGTGTGTGTGTGTGTGTGTATACATATATATATATATATATATATATATATATATATATATATATATATATATATATGCGTGTACATGAACATACACACACAACGAATTCCCGTGCAGTTTTTGCCTGCCAGATTCACTCACGAAGCTTTGGTTGGTTGAAGAAACCGTTAAGGCGAATCTTAATATATTTTAGTCAACTCGAAATTAGTAATAATTTTTTTTTCTTTGCTGCTAAATGCATAAAGTCCCACTGTTAATATATATTTTGTTGCTTTCTACAAAATGATCAAATGTACGAAACACTGTAACACACCACACTTCTACACTCACAAACATATGCAGATTTGTAGTTACGCACGGTATGTTAGAAAATCTATTTTAGAAGTATGTATACTACAGTTCAAAAACCTTTTGCTGTGGAACTTTAGAATATCTAAACACATGTTATTCGTTTTGTACACTGGAAAATATAAGAGTACGCCCTGAAGTGTTTCACTGATCGTCGACCATACATCAGAAAACAAATAACCAATCTTACACCTGCCTACGAAGAGATCCTATGGCAAATAGTTCTTTATATTAAACTGCCTAGAGCTGAGCTGTTATGATCTGGTGAATTTGCACACCGTGCATTTTTCACCGACGTGATTAAATAATATACGTGTCTGTATAAATACATTTATACCTACATACATACATGCGTACATACACACACACATACATACATACATACATACATACATACATACATACATACATACATAAATACATACACACACATACATACATACATAATACATACATATGTACATACACACACATACATACATAATGTGTAAAACTTTTCAGAAGTATATCATTTAAGTATATACTAGACTACCCGTAACGCGTTGGATCGCCTGGAAAGTCTGCGTTTCCCAGCAATGGAGTTACGTTTTCGTGGGACTTTTTTGTCTTCCCTAGGTTATTTAGCATGTTTTCAACGAATGTGACATCGAAATCACGCTTAAATGGCTCCTTTCTTCAGAAAAAGGAAAAATACGGCTGCTATTCTTGCACGCCCTGCTACCACGTAACAGGTATTTCGGGTCCATTATCGCAAATAGCTCTTACGTAGTAACAACGCGTGCTAGAAATAGCAGTGAGATCTTTAACGCTGAGATACGTTGAATGCACCTGAAAACAATTTTGTTATGGTACTCCCTTGGGGCGATCATTCGTTTGACTCTCAGAAATGTCATCCGGATCAGCTGGTCTTTGTTCGTTAATTTCCGTAAAAAAAGAACCGCTAATCGACTGGACCGCACCTCCCCAAAAATTTTGGGCTTCGTGCCTAAAGTAGAAAAAATAAGAATCTAAAGGAAGCAACGCTTGTAGCCACAACGACGCAACAGCAACAACATCAGCAGCAGCATCACCAACAACTGTGAATTCTACAACGGCATCACAACAAAATCAGTAGATATTTTAGTACAATTTACAATCAAACTCTAATTCATAGTAAACCAATTTTATAAGAAAAAATTTCTCGTTAATGTCTGATGTTGTTTAAATGGAGTTTGGAAATTCTCCTTGAACTTTTTGTTCGTCTTTTTGTTATTATTGTTGTTTTTAATATTGTTATTATTAATCTTGTTGATATTGTCAATGTTGATGCTGTTGCTGTTGTTGTTGTTATTATCATCATCATCATCATCATCATCATTATTATTATTATTATTATTATTATTATTATTATTATTATTATTATTATTATTATTATTATTATTATTATTATTATAACTATTGTTCAACATTTGGCGGTTTCAAGCAACTTTCTACTGCATTATCTACCACACCTCTGTGTTGCTGGGCAGTGTGAAGCGTTGTGTGTTCTTTTTTGTTGGTGGAGAGTGCAAACTATTCCCAATATTGTATTGCATCAGTTTCCTTTGTTACAGAGTCTGGTGAAGTCATTTATTGCATTAGTGTTTGTATTATTCGTTGTGTGTGAAATGCATTCGATTTCGAGCCTGCTGTTGGTTGTTTATTTTATTAGATATTTACTATATAGAGTGTCTTGTGTTTGTGGATTGTTTTTGGGGGTATTGTATTATTGAATTAATATTGTCATGCGTAGGATATGGACTGTTTCTACCAAGGAATCTTTTTAGACACGAAATGCTATCGAGGGTCCAGGTATAGCTTCTACGTTTTTGCTCATATGATTTTTTATCATGCCCAATGATCCATTTATTACTGGTATTATTTTCACCTTCATGATCCAAATCTTGAATACTTCAATTTCGAGGTCTTTGTGCTTTGAGAATTTCTCCACTTCGTTTTGTACAATATTTTGGTTAGAAAGGACTGCAATGCCTATCAGTAAGCAGGTGTCTTTTGTTTCCAATCCTTAATTATTATGTCTGGGTGATTAGCCTTTATTTCTTCGTCAGTTTGAAAAGATGTATCCTAGACGGTTGTGGCCTGGTCACCGTTATGTACCTTATTTGGCTCATATTTATTCCATTTATTGT
>NC_142951.1:10706643-10724143 GCF_046866305.1 Octopus bimaculoides
ATTGCAAAATTACTTGTTTTTGCCGAATGCAATTAAAATTCAAAAATTATTGACGCACACTCCCTGCAAAACAGGGGGTGTTTCTACACAAAAATACTATCTGCGCAGTTCATACAATTTCAGAAATACAATGGTAACAACAGGAATGAAAAGATGGGGGCCTTAGAAGGTCGAAAAGATTACAAACAATTTTTCAACTTACGGGGCACCAAATTTCCGTGACTTCACAGTATAGCGGCCATAATAATAATAATAATAATAATAGTAATAATAATAATAATAATAATAATAATAATAATAATAATATGCAATACCAGGCATTGGCTCTCATGGCTTCTGATCTTTTCTGATTGGAAGTGTTATGTACATGTTTTGTCTTAATGTAAAAGATGGGCTACAGCAAATATTCTGCTCAATACCACAGATTTGCTTGTCATTTGCTTGACTTTAACCATTAGAGCATGTCCTTTGGTCGCCCTCAATATGTGCGCCTCTGCTCACGAGCAAGAGTAGTGGGGTGTGGAGGGGGGGCATAATAGTCATGTGTTGAGATGGATGCGTTGGTTTTTGAATAATTCCTCCCTGGAAACAAGGATGTGTCATTCATCGTCCTTAACCCTTATTCAGGAAACTTCTGAGCGGAATAAGCTACTTGGCGAGAAGCAAATTCTAACTGGACTCCTACCTGAAACATCATGTGCTGTTTATCTTGATATATGAGGTCACCATGTGGCACATTTGTGGTCCATGTACCTGGTGTGCCCCTGTCAGACGGGTAGTCATGGTGGTTATATTATGCTTCGTATATTTGTAATCCCAGCGTCACTTTGATGGGCATGTAGTAGTAGTAGTAGTAGTAGTAGTAGTAGTAGTAGTAGTAGTAGTAGTAGTAGTAGTAGTAAGAGGAAGAAGAAGGAGGAAGAAGGAGGAGGATGAGGAGGAAGAAGGACGACGACGACGATGACGAGGATAATAATAATAATAATAATAATAATAACAATAATAATAATAATAATAATAATAATAATAATAATAATAATAATAATAATAATAATAATAATAATAATCCAAGAATACGAGAGTATGAGAAAAGATTAATGTAGTGAAAATGTCAGAAAATGGAACAGATAGTGAATTATTTAAGCGGGAAGGAATGAAGGAGTAAACAATAGAAGGAAATAAATAGAAGGAAAAGAAAAAGGCAGTAAAGAAATAAAGGAATAAGAAATGAAAGGTCGAATGAAAGAGGAATTGGAGGACAGAAAAGAAGAGAGGAAGAGAGAAAGAAGAAGGGGGAAAGGAAAGAAAAAGGAAATGAGAAAAGATAAAGGAGAGAAAGAAAGACCAGAAAGAAGGAAGACAGATGGGAAAAAGTAAGAGAAGAAAATGTAAAGGAAGAGTGACAGGCAAGACGGAAGGAAGGAAAAAAGAAAGAAAGGAACGAAAGAAACGAAAGTACAAGATATGCAAAATGGCCGCTTTCTTTAAATAAGTAACGATGATAGAAGTCAAGTTATTTATAGCACACCACAACGAGGGAAGGAAGGAAGGAAAGAAAGAAAGAAAGAAAGAAAGGAAGAAAGAAAGAAAGAAAGAAAGAAAGAAAGAAAGAAAGAAAGAAGGAAAACGAAAGCAAGCATGAAAGGAAGGAAGGAAATGAGACAAAAGTGAGTGAAGCTCAAGGTAAGCAAAATGATCGATTTTTTTAAAAGTGGAATTGAAACAGAACTGAAGCTATTTAAAGCACAGGACAAGAAAGAAAGAAAGAAAGAAAGAAAGAAAGAAAGAAAGAAAGAAAGAAAGAAACGGAATGGAACGAAACGAAAGGAAAGAAAAGAAGGAGCAGCTTAAGCAAAATGGCCGCTTTCACTTAAGAAGCGCCATAGCATCACTCGTGCTATTTAAAGAACACCGCATGTGAGAAGGCAGGAAGGAAGAAAGAAAGAAAGAAAGAAAGAAAGAAAGAAAGAAAGAAAGAAAGAAAGAAAGAAAGAAAGAAAGAAAGAAAGAAAGAAAGAAAGAAAGATGCTGGAGAGAAGGGGGAATCTCCAGTTCAGCTTACGTAAAGGTTGAATCTAATTCCATTTTTCGAATGCTGAGTGGTTCTTTTTTTTTTGTTGTTGTTTTTTTTGTTAGGATATGATAGACCATCGCTGAGACCACAAGCTGTGAAGCTAAAAGAGGTAAAAAAAAAAGGAAAAAAAAAAACAAAACAAATAATAATCAGAAATAAATGAAAATTTTTACAAACTATTCTACGTACGTCATGCTAATTTTCTCTTCCTGTTGAAACGAAAAGTAACAATAAGATAATTTCGTATCGAAAAATCTCATATCTCATTGACCGATAAAAATAACAACGACGACGACGATGACGACGACGAGAAGGGGGGGAGGAGGAGGAGGAGGAGGGGGGAGAAGGAGGAGGATGAGAAGGAGGAGGAGGAGAAGGAGGAGGAGGAGAAAGAGGAGGAGGAGGAGGAGAAATAGGAGGAGGAGGAGGAGAAAGAGGAGGAGGAGAAAGAGGAGGAGGAGGCGGAGGAGGAGAAAGAGGAGGAGGAGGCGGAGGAGAAAGAGGAGGAGGAGGTGGAGGAGAAAGAGGAGGAGGAGGAGAAAGAGGAGGAGGAGGAGGAGGAGGAAGAGGAGGAGGAGGAGGAGGAGAAGAGGAGGAGGAGGATTATACTACTACTACTACTACTACTACTACTACTACTAATAATAATAATAATAATAATAACAACAACAACAACAACAACTACAACGACAACAACAATAATAATAATAATAATAAAAACAACAACTACAACAACAATAATAATAATAATAATAATAATAAAAACAACAACAACTACAACAACAACAACAACAACAACAACAATAATAATAATAATAATAATAATAATAATAATAAAAACAACAACAACAACTACAACAACAACAATAATAATAATAATAATAATAATAACAACAACAACAACAACAACAACTACAACAACAACAATAATAATAATAATGATAATAATAAAAACAACTACAACAACTACAACAACAACAACAACAATAATAATAATAATAATAATAATAATAATAATAATAATAACAACAACAACAACTACATCAACAATAGCAACAACAACCTTGTTCTTTTTATTCGCCGCAAGAGAACTTAACGAAAGGTGCATTAACAAGAAGCGAAAGATACGAAAGATACAGAGTAGAACTTTGTTGTTGATGTTGTTGTTGTTGTTGACGTTGTTGTTGTTGTTGTTGTTGACGTTGTTGTTGTTGTTGTTGTTGTTTTTGATTAGCTTCAGGTTAACTCTGATCGATCTGACCTATAATGAAATAGCACTCCAGCAGTGACCATCCAATTCATTTTTGTGATTTGATTTATTTTTTTGTCAGATATATGAGTAGGATTCATTTTCAATATATCCTTCAATATATCCTTCACTGTATCTTTCAATGTATCCTTCAGTATATCCTTCAATATATCCTTCAATGTATTCTTCAATATATCCTTCAACATTTCCTTCAATATATCCTTCAATATATCCTTCAATATATCCTTCAATGTATCCTTCAATGTATCTTTCAATGTATCTTTCAATATATCCTTCCCCGTAACTTAGCGGTTCGGCAAAAAGAGACCGATAGAATAAGTACTAGGCTTACAAAGAATAAGTCCTGGGATCGATTTTCTCGACTAAAAGCGGTGCTCCAGCATGGCCGCAGTCAAATGACTGAAACAAGTAAAAGAGAAGGAGGAGGATGAGAAGGAGGAGGAGGAGAAAGAGGAGGAGGAGGAGGAGAAATAGTGTCCTTCAATATATCCTTCAATGTGTCCTTCAATGTGTCCTTCAATGTATCCTTCAATGTATCCTTCAATGTATCCTTCAATATTTCCTTCAATGTATCCTTCAATATATCCTTCAATGTGTCCATCAATATATCCTTCAATGTATCCTTCAATGTATCCTTCAATGTATCCTTCAATATATCCTTCAATATATCCTTCAATGTGTCCTTCAATATATCCTTCAATGTGTCCTTCAATGTGTCCTTCAATGTATCCTTCAATGTATCCTTCAATGTATCCTTCAATGTATCTTTCAATGTATCCTTCAATATATCCTTCAATGTGTCCTTCAATGTGTCCTTCAATGTGTCCTTCAATGTATCCTTCAATATATCCTTCAATGTATTCTTCAACGTATCTTTCAATGTATCCTTCAATATATCCTTCAATATATCCTTCAATGTATCCTTCAATGTATCCTTCAATATATCCTTCAATATATCCTTCAATATATCATTCCCTTTTTTAAAACAAATGATAGCGATCTGAAAGCTCTAAGACGACTTGACTGCTATTTCGAACATGTACAGTGAACCACTTAGAACCGAGTTTCACAGCCTAAGGCGTGAGATAGCATCTGATGAGGCGTCACAAAAGAGAGAAAGTATACGTTTTATTAAAATCGCTTTTCAGAACAAAATAATCAATTTACAGTCGTGGCCAAAAGTTTGGAATATTGTTTTAGAAATTAAAATTATAATGCGTCAGTGCAATTCGATTAATATATATAATATATAATATTATAGGCGTAGGAGTGGCTTTGTGGTAAGTAGCTTGCTTACCAGCCACATGGTTCCGGATTTAGTCCCACTGCGTGGCACCTTCGGCAAGTGTCTTCTACTATAAGCCTCGGGCCGACCAAAGCCTTGTGAGTGGATTTGGTAGACGGAAACTGAAAGAAGCCCGTCGTATATATGTATATATATATATATATATATATATATATATATATATATATATATATATATATATATATATATATATATATATATATATATGTATGTGTATGTATATGTTTGTGTGTCTGTGTTTGTCCCCCCACCACCAACATCGCTTGATAACTGAACCTGGTGTGTTTACGTCCCCGTAATTTAGCGGCTCGGCAAAAGAGACCGAAAGAATAAGTACTAGGCTTACAAAGAATAAGTCCTGGGGTCGAATTGCTCGACTAAAGGCGGTGCTCCAGCATGGCCTCAGTCAAATGACTGAAACATGTAAAAGAGTAAAAGAGTATATACAACGTAGAGTTATTGTTACCTTCATATCCGATCCAATGGTCAGTTATATATTAAATATAACTTTGGGCATTTAATATAAAAATTCTAATTTTCAGACCTATGTTTTGGACCAAAGTTTTGGCCACGACTGTACTCTTAAAACTTCTTTTTACTAATAAGCACACCAAATGTATTGTTAGCCATAGTACAGCATATGGGGTCTGGTTAAAACAATAAATTAGTTTTAGAAGATTGGAAGAACATTTTTGTCTTCAAGTATGGTATTACTTTTGAAAGGGTGGGCAAAATTAAACAAACATTTCTTTGGGCTGCGTAAACATAGAGATTTCTGTAGTCCCTTAACGAGGACGATTCGTTCTTAGATGCATCGACTGATAATTCTTTCTACTATAGGCACAAGGCATGAACTTTGGGGGTGGGGAGTGGTACTAATGGATTACATCGACCTCGGTGTTCAACTGATACTTTATTTTATTGATCACGAAAGGTTGAAAGGCAAAGTCGGCCTCACCGGCATTTGATCTGGAAGAAATGCCGCTACGTATTCTGCCAGCTCCGCCACATTTTGATGCATCAACTAATAATGACTGCAAATTTTGGCACAATGCCAACAATTTCAGGGGTGGGTGTAAGTAGATTACATCGATTCGATTGCAATGCTAGACTGGTGCTTATTTTATCGATTCCGAAATGATGAAAGGCAAAGAGTCGCCCACGGCATAATTTGAACTCAGAACGTAAAGACGGACGAACTGTAGTCATCGGCCTTCACATTATTTTAAGATGAAGCGTACAATATTAAAAACTTAGAATCTTATATAGTATACACAACATAATACTGTATATAGCATGTCAGAGAAAGGCAGCGAGCTGGCAGAATCAGTAGAGTGTTGGACAAAAGGCTTAGTGGCATTTGTTCCGGCTGTTTACATTCTGAATTCAAATACCGCCGAGGTCAACTTTGCTTATCATTTTATGGTTGATAAAATAAGCAAGAGTCAAGGACTAAAATTGATATAATCGACGAAAATTTCTGGCCTTGTGCTAAAATTTGAAATAGAGCATGGAGCTGGCAAAATCGTTAGCGCACAGCACAAAATACTTAGCGGCATTTCTTTCCACTTTATGTGCTTAGGTTCAAATTCCACCGAGATCGACTTTGCTTTGCCTCTTTTCAGGGTCGATAAAGTAACTATCAGTCGAGCACTGCGGTTGATATAATCGAGTAGCCTTTCCCTCCAAAATGTCATGCCCTATTCATATAGTAGAAAGAATATAACATGTTAGAGAAGATGTCTGGGTTCGTTATGTCTTGGAAGGACCCTGGTGGAATGATGAAACATATCAGAGCACTAAGTGCCACATCATTCTTAATCAAATTTTGTACAAATTACCTGCAAAATTTGGGGGTTCTTTCCCTCACTGATTTTTGTTAGTGTATTACACGTTTTGGCCCAATTACAAACAGCATGTTAGAAACATTATTGTCTTCTTTTTTATTCAACCGCTAAGTCTCCGTAATTCCTTAGTACAACGCTGTAATCATTTGACATTGCTCTGTCGATATTTAATACATTATTGCTACTGGTGTCAGAGAAGATAACGTCTAGTTTATTATATGATATCTGCAGGTTTGTCTATTTGTTAGAATTCCATATTTTCACATTGTCGTTTTCTAATTAAATGCAGATTCATATGAATACTACAGAGCTTTTTTTTTCTTGGAGCAGTTGAAATTGGATGGCTTTGTTACATTATAGGTTTGAGGCGTCTCCATGTATATATTATGTTGAAGCCAATGCATTATAACCTGATACAATGTCGAGGTACGATGTGCTTCAGAAAATACATCACGCAGTTGACATTTGTTGACTACAACACAGGATTTGCAGATAATACTTTCAACATATTTAGTGGTGATAATCTGTTCTTATGCCTTGACTAGAGTTATCACTGTGACCCCAGCAAGGAATTAAAAATTGCAATGAGGTAACAAAAAACGACAAGAACAAATTATTTATTATTTTTTTTTATTTGCTACGCACTTACAGAAAAATATGCCTCTTCCGATATTATTGGTAAGAAAATAATATTAGTATATTATACAACATGAAATGTTTGAACACAAGTTTGAAGAAGGACAGAATTCAGCATGAAATATAACATGTCTTAGTTTTGAACTTCAACCAATTCAAATTATACGTGAATATGTTTGTGAGACTGAACATAGTTATTTTCATGTTTTACAAAATCAAATGTAAAATGTTTTGCGGAAAATGTTATAGAAACTGTACAAATATATAGACGCGAGCTTGACTACATGCGCAAGCATGGGATCTATTGTAAAAAAGCTTGCTTTACAACAATGTGGTTTCGGTTTCAGTCCCATTGCGCGGGACCTTGCACAGGCTTCTTCGTTTAGAGATTAAGACTGATCACTGATTTGTGAATGAATGTGGCAAACGGAAACTGCGTAGAATCATGTTGTGTGTGTGTGTGTGTGTGTGTGTGTGTGTGTGTGTGTGTGTGTGCGTGTGTGCGTGTGTGTGTGTGTGTGTGTGTGTGCGTGTGTGTGTGTATTGAGAAAGTGTAGAAAGAAGGGAAGTGTGTACAACAGAAGGAGATTCATCGTGTAGCATGATAATGCAAGGCAATATTCGGCGAAGATAACACCACAAAAAAGATAAATTCTGTCGAATGTAAATAATGTAAATAATGTAAATAATTCCTCATCTCTTAAATATAGAACTGTATTAAAACAAGTACCAGTTGAACACTAGGGTCCATGTATTCGAGTTATCTCTTCCCTAAAACGTTGCTGGCCTTGTACTATGATTTGAAATCCAATAGATTTTTAGCAGAACAGTCTGTGGAATATATACGCCTGTAACGATGCGTTTCCAGAGCGTTGTAGCATGCTTAAAGCTTTGTGATGCGGAAGTAAGATAAGAAAATAATTAAGACAGTTTTCTTACGATGCGAAAAGGGGAAACGTTTCGCAGCAGCTACCACCAATATCGTAGTATCACCACAACTACGATCATTATTACTATTGCTTGCTAGCACCTACTACTACTTCTACTACTACCACCACCAGCACCACGATTACTACTACTACCACCACCACCACCACAGTCATCACCACTATCAATACTACTACTACTATTACTGCTGCTACTACTACTACTAATACTACCACCACCACCACCACGATTACTACTACTATTACTACTACTAATACCACCACCACCATGATTACTACTATTACTACTACCACCACCTTCACCACAATCATCACCAATATCACTACTACTACTATTACTACCACCACCACTACCACTATTACTATTACTACTACTACCACCACCACCACTACTACTACTTCTACCACCACCACTATTACTATTACTATTACTACTACTGCTGATATTACTACTACTGCTGCTATTACTACTACTGCTACTATTACTACTACAGCCACCACTGCTGCCAACGGCGTCAATGTAGGCAATTACACCACGACTGAAGCCCAACTAGAGCTAATCATCCACCGCCGTCCTAACCATGACCCCTAGGAACAATTCCTACACCGTTCGAAGTTGCAGCTGCAACTACATTCACTCACTGCCATCTATACGGACACTGCGGGGTCACTGCGGGGTCACTGCGGGGTCACTGACCGCCTCAACAACCAGCATGATCGGATCTAGCACGCCGGGCGAAAATCTTAGCGGTATTTCGTCTGCCGTTACGTTCTGAGTTCAAATTCCGCCGAGGTCGACTTTGCCTTTCATCCTTTCGGGGTCGATAAATTAAGTACCAGTTACACACTGGGGTCGATGTCATCGACTTAATCCCTTTGTCTGTCCTTGTTTGTTCCCTCTATGTTTAGCCCCTTGTGGGCAATAAAGAAATAGGTATTTCGTCTGTCTCTGCGTTCTGAGTTCAAATTCCGCCGCGGTTGCCTTTGCCTTTCATTCTTCCGGAGTCGATTAAATAAGTACCAGTTACAAACTGGGGTCGATGTAATTGACTTAATCCCTTTGTCTGTCCTTGTTTGTCCCCTCTATATTTAGCCCCCTCTGTGGACAATAAAGATTCTGCATAGTCAAACGGTTCTGCCAGTGCACTGCATTACAATCGAAGAATATTGACCGCAGTATATAGCTGGTACTCAGTTCATACTGTCCTTTTTCCTAATAATGTCAGTCTCGGCGAATGCGTAGAACATCAGAAGAAGGCGTGAATTGGTCTTCAGCAAAGATAGACCGAAAAAGACAGTAAACAACAACAGCAACAACAACAACAACAACAGCAACAGCAGTATCAAGCACCACAGCAACAACAACAACAACGACAACAACAGTAACAATAACATTGACAGCTCTAAAACCATGCACCGATTTGCAGACAGGATTTGTTATTGTTGTTATTGTTGTTCATGCCTTGTTGTTGTGCTACTGGTGGCGGTTGCAGCGGCGGAAGCGGTGGCGACGGCTGTGGTGGTGGTGGTGGTCGTCGTCGTCGTCGTCGTCGTGGTGCTGGTGGTCGTGGTGGTCGTGGTGGTCGTCGTCGTGGTGGTCGTGGTAGTATTGGTGGTGGTGGTGGTGGTGGTGGTGGTGGTGGTGGTGGTGGTGGTGGTATTGAGAGTGGTGGTGGTGGTGGTTGATATTGTTATTTATGGAGATGGTGGTTGTCCTGGAGGTTATGATGTGGAATTGGGAGTGGTGGTGGTGGTTTTGGTGGTGGTAGTGAAGGTAGTAGTGGTGGTGGTGGTGATGAAGGTGTTGTTGGTGATGGTGGTGGTTGTGGTGGTTTTAATGATGCCAACCTTGTTGCAAACCTCGTTGTTGTTCTTCGTCCACAACTACCACCACCACATACAACAACAACCAAACAACTATAACTTCAACAATGATAAACAATAACGACCATTGCATCACCGCCACCATCACCAAAGCCATCACCACTGCTACGACAATAACAGCAACAACAGCAACAGCATCGAGTATCACCCCCCCCCAACTGCTTCCACGACCACCACCACTGCATTAACGATAACAATAGCATGAAGAACAATAACAAGAACAACAACAGCCTCACTACCAGTATCACCAAAACCAGCATCGACACCACCACCAACAACAACAACAACGACTCCATAGCAACAACAACAACAACAACACCAGCATCAACAACAGCCATAAATGCAATAACAAATAGTGTCTGCAAAATGGCGCATTTCATTGGAAGCAATTATTTTGTGTTGCCTCAATAAATTGAAAACGAGGCTAAGCTTTCCACCGTTAATTAGTTTGACTTATAATCAGATTAACTTATCGGCAAATTGATAGAGAGAAATAACAACTGCAATATCATAGACGTCGTCGTCATTATAAGCAATCATTGTCATCATCATCATCATCATCATCATCAACCTCATAACCAACATCACATCATCATCATCATCATCACCATCATTATTATCATCATCACCATCATTATTATCATCATCATCACCATCATTATTAACCTCCCCCTCCTCATCATCATCACCATCATTACTATCATCATCATCAACCTCACCATCATTGTTATCGTCCTCCCCATCATCATTATCATCACCATCATTATTATCATCATCATCAACTTCATCATCATCATCACCATCATTATTATCCCCCTCCTCCTCCTCATCCTCCTCCTCATCGGCTTCATCATCACAATCAGCATCATCACCATCATCATCATCATCATCATGGTGTTCTTGATGGTGGTAGGTGGTGGTGGTGTTGGTGGAAGTTGTGGTAATGGTGGCCCTGGTGGTGGTGGTGGTGGTGGTGGTGGTGGTGGTGATGGCTGTGTAGGTGAGGGAGGCCAGGGCGGTGCTGGTGGTGGTTGGGATGTTGATGATCGTTGTCATCGTATTCGTGGTCGTGGTGGTCGTGATGGTGGTCTGCGGTCTGCGATGGTTCGGGTTCGAGTTAGGGTTAGGGCGGTTATAGTGATGGCGTTGGTGTTGTGAGAGTGACGTTGCTATTGGGAACGGATTTATTATTGACTGTGGTGATGGCAATAATGATGGTCAATATATTTGTGTAATTCTGATGCTATTGATGATGATGGTGATGATGATGGTGATGATGATGATGATGATGATGATGATGATGATGATGATGGTGATGATGATGATGATGATAACGACGAGGAGGAGAGGTGAGAGCAGCAGCAGTGGCAGTGGCAGCAGTAGTAGCAACAGCAGCAGTAGGAGGAGGAGCAGGAGCAGGATGGTGAGGAGGAGGGAAAAGAAAAGGAGGAGGAGGAGGCAGAGAAAGATGATGATGATGATGATGGTGATGGTCATGGCGGTGTGATGATGATGATGATAATGATCATGACGATGATGATGGTAGCCGTGGTTGTGGTGGTCATGATGGTGATGGTTGATAATCATAATAATAATAATAATAATAATAATAATAATAATAATAATAATAATAATAATAATAACTAATCTTTTCTACTATAGGCACAAGGACCTGACATTTCGGAGTAGTCGATGACAGGGGAGTAGTCGATTACACTGACCCCAGTGTTTCACTGGTACTTAATTTATCGACCCCGAAATACTGAAAGGCAAAAATCGACATCGGCAGAATTCGAACTCAAAACGTAAAGCGGACGAAATACCGCTAAGCACTTTTTCCCAGCGTGCTGATGATTCAGCCAGCACGCACTGCCCTAACAATAATAATAATAATAATAATAATAACAATAATAATAATAATAATAATAATAATAATAATAATAATAATAATAATAATAATAATAATAATGATTTCTTTATTGAGCCCAAAGGGTTTACATTAAGAAAAACGTTATGGACAGTAGGGGACAAAACAAAGAATGTGTGTCGGTATGTGTATGTGTGTGTGTGTGTGTGTGTGTGTGTGTGTGTGTGTGTGTGTTGTGAGGGTTTTGCGTGTTAACAGGTTTAACATAATGGAAACAATAATAACATCATCTTCGACTATAACAAAGACAACAAGAACAACAACAATAATGACAATAATAATAATAATAATAATTATTATTATTATTATTATTATCATTATTATTATTATTATTATTATTATTATTATAACAACAACAACAACAACAACAACAATAATAATAATAATAATAATAATAATAATAATAATAATAATAATAATAATAATAATAATAATAATAATAATGGAGTGAAAATAAACTCCCCGCTTGCATTGGTATTTCGTGTATTATTTGGAATACAAGAAGCTGGATAATATATTTGCATAAATATGCATATATTTGCATAAGTAGTTGTCAGTTATGTAACGACTCTAAAATATTTATTAAGACTGACATTAATAAAAATGGAGGTGTGATATTGTGACCTGCGCAACATCGACTCAGAACGTGCGAATGTGAGTGGTTATTATTTTAATATGCCGTGCTTGGTCGAAGCAACAGTGTCCCGTTTCGATTCTCGCTCATGCAGGACTGGCTTCCGGTCGCGGGGGCTTGGAGCCTACATTTATAGACTAGTTCCATTATTAGGTTTATAACTGCTCGTTGGAATTTAGGTCCATTGTGATGTCTAGATAGCTAGTTATTTTTAGATTAGTATTAAACGTAATCATAACGTTTAATTAGTTGGTTATTCTAATAAGTTACTAATATTATCCATCTTATATCTATTTCTGTTATTCACTGTTTTTAAGCCATTATTACTATACAATACCCATTTAACCTCTTGTACTTCATTTCTGATCCTGTTTAAGATATCGAATATAGAGACTTCAAGGTCAGCGATTTCTGCCCCGTCAAAGCTAGACGTGGATACGACAAAGAAATGTTTCGCCACCTCATTCACCCCGCAGGAAGCGTCGTAAAATAACAATTTCCTGACTTTCATAATTATGTTTTATGTTCATACCAGATTTTGTTGCTGTGGCGGCTAACGTTTCTTGAATTCCAGAGCCTGCAGAAGGACGCGGACGTATAGACATCTTCCATGTCGAACTGTATAAACTAATAGCAAGTCTTATCCTCTATAACAGTTCAACCACTTAATGTTGACGACGCTATGTAACCATTGACTCAGATTCGAAGCTGATCTCATTTGCAGTGATAGTATCTAATGTTCTCCTGCTTACGATCTATAATTCGTTTTTTTTATATATAAGAAACGGTAAACGCAAAGATAAAACCGCAAGTCTTATCTCTCCATGTCTACAGAAAGGAAGAAATTCTAAAGCAGAAACGTTTTGTTTACTTTTTAAAGCAAAATCAAATTTTTGGATATTTCTTTGTCAATGCTATACTTTACCGGTATATACCTGTGTGTGTGCGCATGCGCACAAGTGTGTAGTGATTTTGTCATCTTAAACAGAGATTATCTACGAAATGTATGTGCGTATATGCACGTGTGTGTGCAGTTGTGTTTGTGTATGTGTGTTTATGCACGTATGGACATATGTTTTTAGCTACATACACACACACACACTCATATATATATATATATATATATATATATATATATATATATATATCTATATATATACATGTGTATACTTATACACACATATATATATATATACATGTGTATACATATACACGCATATATATTTATATACACATATATATGTACAGAAGTAATCTGATCAATTAGTATCCGTTGCCATAGTAACGAAGCTAACGCATGCAGAATAAAGCGCTTGGCATTGATTGACATTAAACTCTGCTGTGCATACGCACTAAGTTTTAACGTTCTAGCTCACTTCCGCTGTTTACAGCAGTGCTTGGGAGTAACATGTGTAGCGTGTGTTCGTCGCGTTGACCTTGACGGAGAAAGCTGAGCTGAGAATCTGTATCAAATTTTACCAAAAGCTTGACAATACCTGCTCAGGGGCCTACGCAACGTTTTCAAAAAGTTTTCATCGTTCTCGATACAATCAAGTAGATTTTAAAAATTTATATATATATATATATATATATGTTTCCATCAATCATTCACTCACAAAGCTTCGGTCGGGCCCAGGGCTAGTGTAGAAGAAACCCACACAATGTGCCACGCAGTGGAAAAGAACCTGAAACCACCTGGTTAGGAAGCAAGCATTTTACCACAAAGCCATGCCCGTGCCTCTGTGGAAAACATGTTTATATGCTTACGAAGTGCACCGTGTAATTCGAAATAAACACAGTGAACTTTACATTATTTGTAACATTCAGGAATTGCGTTGCTGTAATAAAAATGGAAGTCATTTACGATACAAATATTTCATTCGGGAACAAACATCTGGATCAAGAAAGATATCATAAAATGGACATTACGTTGACTATCAAGGACACAAGAAGAAATATTGGAAATTTAAGGATTAAAGACGGTGTACTTAAATCCTTATTGATTAAATGATTATTAATATGATTAATAAACTTAATCTGCCCATTAACAATATGACCTGAGGTATGCTAATTGGTTGATTTAACACTAACAATCCGCCCAAGCTCCAAACCTCTTTTTAAAGGATAGCGTTTAAAAAAATT
Organism: Octopus bimaculoides; assembly: GCF_046866305.1. Taxonomy (NCBI): domain Eukaryota; kingdom Metazoa; phylum Mollusca; class Cephalopoda; order Octopoda; family Octopodidae; genus Octopus; species Octopus bimaculoides. The sequence goes on from NC_142951.1 coordinate 10,721,311, forward strand.
ACTGATTAGTTATTTTGATTTGTACAGATCAAAACTAGTTCGTCCATTGTTTTCTTGATAAAGGAATTTTATGTCCGAAATATTTAAATACAAAGTAAAACTATAAATCACTCTCGCTTCTGTTTACGCACCTTTATTACATTTCCGTGAAGGAGCGTGGCCTAGTGATGAGGGTGTTGCACTCACGGTTGCTAGATCGTAGGTTCGATTACCGGATATAGCGGCGTATTGTGTTTTTGAGCAAAACACTTTACTTCAAGTTCTTCCAGTTCACTCAACTGCAAATGGTAAGCCTGCTTACGGGAATGCTGGCCTGCTCGCCTAGTGTGTGTGTCTGTGTGTGTGTGTGTGTAGAAAGAGTGAGAGAGAGTGAGAGATGGAGAGAGATTCAGTAGATAGATGTGTATATATATATTCATGCGTATATACATAAATACACACATATATACATATATATGTGTATGCATGTATGTATGTATGTATGTATGTATGTATGCATATACACACATATAGTTGAAAAGGGGTTCAGAGTCCATATATATGAAGAATTAAAGTTTTGAAAAATAAGTAAAGTTGAAAAACGCACAAAAGTATATTTTAGAGAATGTTTAATATTGTTATTACAGTAAGTGATTTAAAATATAACCGGTTTCGATGTATCCATCTTATCAAATATTAAAAAGAATTCTTTAAGAATATATTCAAATAAATACTCGTAACGATCTTACACACACACACACACACACACACACACATTCATATATCTCCCTTTTACATACACACAGTGTTGAAACGCTGTTTGATTTTTTTTCGCCGAAGAATTTCCGCCATTCCACTACCAGTTTGTCATCACCCCTTCCTTCCATATTCATCTATCACCCAATCATTTCTCATTCATATGTTGTGAGGGAGAAAAACACAAGAATATCATTATAGTAGAGATTTGTGTTTGTGTGTATGTCTTTCTCACTCACCAGTGTTTCTGTGTTTACGTCCTCGTAACCTAGCGATCTAGTAGAACAGAGCAATATAATACGTATCAGGCTTTAGAAACAAACTACTGAGTTCGAGTCGTTCGACTGAAATTCTTCATAGCGGTGCCCCAGCATGGTCGCAGTCTAATAAGGGGAAAAAGAACAATAAATAAAAGACTTGTGCGTGCGTGTATGTATGTTATGTATGTGAGTATACATCTATATATAATATAAATGTGTGTGTGTGTCATATGCATACATCATAAGCTTAGTCACGTTAGAACCGAAACCACGTGTTTAAATGCCACCAATCAAAAAACAGTATAAACACAGTATTCGTATGTGTATATAAGTACATACTGGTGTATATATATATATATATATATATATATATATATATATATATATATATATACAAACTCCCATATACACACACATATATACATACATGTATATATAATATACACACACATACGTATCGCATATGTGTGTGTGTGTGTGTGTGTGTGTGTGTGCGTGTGTGTATACATATACATATATATATATGCACGACTGGTTAAATACAAGATAGGAAAGCCTTTTAAGTAATTTTGCATTCAGTCGCTCTTCGGTCGTTCTGGTTTTTCTAACGACATGCTATGTTAGTGAAATAAGATATAAAGTGTTTTTAATGCTTCTAATGTTCATGCTGAGGAGCATCAGGCTAACTAAGCGTTTAGTGTCGTCCTATACATTCATTATAGAGTCCAGTCGGCTGTATTAAAATATTAGTTGCGGTTGAAAGAACATTTTATAGAACGGAGTCCAGTTTTCGGTTATAACTTACTTTATTAGCAAGTTGTATTAGTTAAATAACACGAGGGATTCAACTCCTCTAATGTAATTCGCTGTTTTGAGTTTATGTGTGTTTCTTGGTGGCTAGTTAGTTAGAATGTGAAATAGCTTTATTGGATAGATAGATAGATAGATAAACAGAGAGAAAACAGATACTTAGGTCGATAGATAGATAGATAGATAGATAGAGAAAGAGAGAGAGAGAGGTGGGGTATACATTGATACACAAAGTACATGCGTGTGTTATAGAGGTAGGAAATGTTACGAATGTTGCCTGTATCGCATGTAGTTGTACACATAGTGTAGATGACCACTACATCGTAGAAACTTCGTAATGCAAAATGAGAACATCTGAATGTATATAATTATTTCAATTATATCATGTGATTTGTCATATGGAGAAAGAAAAAAAACGAATGACAAGGTTCCAGTGAGTTTCGAACGCACGACTTTCTTTGACTGAAGCAGTCGCGGTGACCACTACGCCATGGAAACTTCATGACGAATGTACGAACTTCTGAATGTATATCATTATCACAATTATATCAGGTCATCTGCCAAATCTAGTAAAAGTATTAACAAGCCTCTAACGGGTTTCGAACTCACAGCCCTCTGCGTGCTGAACAGAAGTGATGACCACTACACCAGGGAACCTTCGGAATACAGAGCGTGAAGTTCTGGATATATATTATCATTATTATTACAATTATATCGTGTTTTTCGCTATATGCAGAAAAACAGAATTAACAAGGTTCCAGCGAGCTTCGAACTCGCGACCCTGTGCATATGAAGCAGATGTAGAGAGATAGATAGACAGACAGATAGATTTATTTGTGTGTGTGTGTGTGTGTGTGTGTGTGTGTGTGTGTGTGTGCAATATGCATGTCTTTATACTTACATACATTTATTTATATGAAACAATGTTTTTGACAGTGACTTTGAAGCTTTGGCCAGCTAAGCCATCGTCGACTACGGTGCATTAGGGTTTGTCTCACCTTTATATTGTCTCTGTTAAGTTAAAATAA
>NC_142951.1:10726643-10736643 GCF_046866305.1 Octopus bimaculoides
AGGTGCACAGAGCTGCGCTCGGTAGTGAAGTGAAAGCACGTTATAAAAATAAAACTACTGAACAATAATAATAATAATAATTGTTTCATATCTTGGCACAGGGCAGGAAAATTCGGGGTAGGGGTAAATTGACCACATCGATCCCGGCTACTTATTTTATCGACTCCAATAGGATGAAAGGCAAAGTCAACCTCGGTGACGTTTGAACTCAGAATGTAAAGACGGTTGAAAGGCTACTAAGCATTTTGTCCGGAGTATGAACGCTCTCTGCCAGCGCGCGATTAATGATAAGGATAACGATAATAATAATAATAATAATAATGATAATAATAATAACAATAATAATAATAATAATAATAATAATAATAATAATAATAATAATAATAATAATAATGATAATAACAATATTAATAATAGGTGTAGAAGCAGCAGTAGCAGTATCAGTAGTAGCAGCAGCAGTATATTATTATTATTATTATTATTATCATTATTATCATTATTATTATTATTATTATTATTATTATTATTGTTATTATCATTATTTATTATTATTATAATTATTATTATTATTATTATTATTATTATTATTATTAGTAGTAGTAGTAGTAGTAGTAGTAGTAGTAGTAGTAGTAGTAGTAGTAGAGGCGGTTGTACTAGTAAAAAGAGAAACAAATAAAGGAAGAAATAGATAAAGAAAGAAAAAAGAAAGGAAGAAAGAAAGAAAGAAAGAAAGAAAGAAAGAAAGAAGAAAGGAAAGGAAGGTAGGAAGGAAGATATGGCAGAGGAAGAGGAAAGGAAAGGGGAGACGACAACAACCATAAGATTAAATGAAAAGAACTGAAGATTGAAGGAAAACAAATGAACAAAAGAGGAAAAAAACTACTGCGACAATCAACATAAGCCACTACTAATACTAGTACTACCACCACTACTACTACTACTACTACTACTACTACTACTACTAGTAGTAGTAGTAGTAGTAGTAGTAGTAGTAGTAGTAGTAGTATTACTATCACAAAATGATTAAAAGAAAATGGTGGACAACCGTTGTGTAATAAAACAAAATGTGAACATTGACAACAACAACGAAAACAACAAATACAACAACGCCAACCATAACAATAACAACAACAACAACAAACGTTATATGAAGAAAAGAAATCCGAATTAGAAGAAAGGGCTAACAAAGAACAGATAAAAAAAAAATTGGGTAGCTTTTAATTTTTATATTATTAATATGATTTATTGTAAATAACTAAAGGAAAGGGAAAAAGAAAGGGAGAACGAAATAAATAAAGAAAGAAAGAAAGAAAGACAGAAAGGGGTCCCTTATTATTATTGTTATTATTATTGTGGTTATATTATTATTATTTTATTACTATTATCAATATTATTAGTTTACTATTATTATTATTATTATTATTATTATTATTATTATTATTATTATTATTATCATTATCATTATTATTATTGTTATTATTATTATTATTACTGTTATTATTATTGCGTAATGGACTCTACATTTTTGATCACGAGTGAATGGAAGTTTATAAATATGGCTAAAGTCATTGAAAGTCATTGAACAGCTTGAAAGGAGTGCTGTACGGTTGGTGGAGTGAAAGCGTTCGAATAGCTGGAAATTATGATCCGTAAAAATACTGAATGATCTCAAGTGGAAGTCATAAAATTTTCTTGGATCGAAGCGTGATCAGAGATTTTGACGGGACGGGACAGGGCGTGGGGGCGGAGCGGGGGCCTTTTCGAGTGGGGTGGAGGAGGGAGAGAGTGGGGTGTTTTAGGATGGCGTGTGAAAAGGTAGGTTGGTGGGGAAACTGGAAAAACGGTGGTCCGTGTTGCAGTCATTTTTCAGGGTGACGAGAGTCTAAGGCGGTGTGTTGTAGCAGACTGGTTTAATTTAGTGAGAGGCTTGCTTCCCAAACGTATGGTCTTGGGTTCAGTCCCACTACATGGCACCTTGGGCAAGTGTCTTCTACTATAGTCCCGTGGCTCGAAACTGAAAGAAGCCTGGCGTATATATATATATATATATATATATATATATATATATATATATATATATATGTATGTATTACGTATGTATATATGTATAATGTACATATGTATGTATATGTGTGTGCGTTTGTGTGTGTGTGTGTTTGCGTGTGCATATATGTATATATATATATATATATATATATATATATATATATATATATATATATATATATATATATATATATATATATATATATATATGGGGGCGGTATTGTATTTGTTCCCCACCTCTACTTGACAAACGGTGTTTGTTTACGTTCTCCTAGTGTAGCAGTTTGGGACAAGAAAAATGTTAGTACTGGAGTTAGTGGGGGCGATTTATTCGACAAAAGTCTTCAAGGCGGTACCCCAGTAGGGCTGCAGTTCAAAAGACAAGAGATCGTGATTCAAATTTGGCGCATGGCTCAGTGGTTAGATCGTCAGCCTTAGAATCATGAGGCAGTGAGTTCAATTCCTGGACCAGGCTGTGTTGCATTCTTGAGCAAGATACTTTATTTCACGTTGCTCCAGTTCATTCAGCTATTGAAATGAGTTGTGATGTCACTGGTACCAAGCTGTATCAGCCTTTGCCTTTCCCTTGGATAACACCAGTGGCATGGAGAGGGGGAGGCTGGTATGCATGGGTGACTGCTGGTCTTCCGTAAACAACCTTGCTCAGACTTGTGCCTTGGAGAGGAACTTTCTAGGTGCAATTCCATGGTCATTCATGACCAAAGAGGGTCCTTTTTTTTAAAGACAATATGTTGGTTACCAGAATGTGTCTCAGGGCGACTTGTGAATCAAGGGTAGTGTATTTAAGATGATGTTGTGTTGTTGCGATACATGTTTAAGGCGGTGTTGTGTTGTTGCGACGCGTGTTTGAGGCGATGTTGTGTTGTTGCCAGCGAGGCATCTATCAAAACTATGTTGTTTAAGGCGGTGTATTCTTGCAGGATGGGTCTCAAGGGGGTGTATATCAGTTTACAGTTATGAAAGCGGTGTATTGTTCTAGGACAGAATTACATGGCAGCATGTATCAAATTAGTATGTGTTGTTGCCAGATTGTGTCTCAGAGCGGTGAGTGTCAGTTTATCGTAGTTAAGGTTATGTATTCTTGTTAGACTATGTCACAGGGTGACATGCATCAAGCAAATGCATATAGGACAGTGTGTTGTTACCTGACTGTCTCATGATAGCGTGTATAAGGTGGCGCTATATATATATATATATATATATATATATATATATATATATATATATATATATATATATATATATATATATATATATATATATATGTATATATATATATATATATATATACATATATATTTATTTATTTTTGTAAACAAATAGCGTAGGAGTGGCTGTGTGGTAAGTAGCTAGGCGTAGGAGTGGATGTGGGGTAAGTAGCCTGCTTACGAACCACATGGTTTCGGGTTCAGTCCCACTGCGCGGCACCTTGGGCAAGTGTCTTCTACTATAGTCTCGGTCCGACCAAAGCCTTGTGAGTGGATTTGGTAGACGGAGACTGAATGAAGCCCGTCGTATTTATGCATTTATATGTATGTGTGTGTATATGTTTGTGTGTCTGTGTTTGTCCCGCCAACATCGCTTGACAACCGATGCTGGTGTGTTTATGTCCCGTGCGTTAACGTCCCCGTAACTTAGTGGTTCAACAAAAGAGATCGATAGAAAAAGTACTAGGCTTACAAAGAATAAGTCCCGGGGTGGATTCGCTCGACTAAAGGCGGTGCTCCAGCATGACCGCAGTCAAATGACTGAAACAAGTAAAAGAGTAAAAGAGTAAATGCTTCAGCGGTTTGCATCAGGGTAGTATTAAATAAAGTGTAATCTAAGGAAGATGGAGTGTATCAAGTTAATTAGTTTTTAGGCAATATCTTGTTATACAGAGGTGTTCCAGGAAAATTATGTATTTTTAAAGTAGATTGTTTAAGGCGATGTGTAATTTCAGAGCAGTATTTCATAGAAGCGTGTTTTAGAAGGTGTCTAATGCAGAACTGCGTTTCATGAAAACTATGTCTTTCAATGTAATTTTTTTAGAGTGGTTATCTCCTTTTCAATCACAGAAACCGAACAATATGCACTGCAAGCTACTGAGAGAAATTGTCATTTTTATATTCACGTCATCGTAGCGCTAATCGGCGCTAGGTAGTGTGTTGAAGGCGAAGTGTTATTGCAGGGCGAATATTTCATAGTAGCATGTTTCAGACAGTATCCCAATGCAGGACTGTACGTTTCATGAAAACTGTGTTTCAATTTAATGAGTTGAAGACTACTTGTTATTACGGATTGGTATTTTAAGGTTGTGTTATTCAAGTACCGTGTGTTGTGTTGTTTGATTTGATGTTTTTAACATAATGCATTTTAAGCGATGTTTCAGGAATCTATATTAAAGTCAGCTCGTTTCAATTTTCACACCATAGAAGGCGTATTTAAGGCAACATACTGCCAGCTCTGCCTTATACGCACTTGATTAAGATGACGTGTTTAACATTACGTAATTCAGACTGAATATTTTTCAGGCGGTGGTTTGTTTAAGGCAGATCGTATAGCGTGTTGTATATGGTGTGTTTAAGGCGGCCGACCAGCTTTTACACAGTCAGCACTGTTCTGATTAAGGTGTTCGCTGTGTGACCACATTGTTTCGGGTTCAGTCCCACAGCACGATACCATGAGCAAGTTTCTTCTATTAGAACCCAAATAATCCCTTGTGAGAGTATTTGGTAAGAGGAAACAAAGTGGAAGTACATTTTGAGTGAGTGCACACACACACACACACACACGCATATATATATATATATATATATATATATATATATATATATATATATACATGCATATATTTGTATGTACTATATACATATATATATATATACATAGGGGAGAATATACAAATAATAACAACAGACGAGGACAGGTGGTGTAAATAACAAAAGGATATATTAGTATGACGCTCGGGAATACGGAAAGTCTTTGACGTTTCGAGCTACGCTCTTCAACAGAAAGAATACGGAGACAAGGAGAAAAACACGGAGAAAAAAAATTGAATAGTGTTCAGTCAACGGTCAACATATATATATATATATATATATATATATATATATATATATATATATATATATATATATATATATATATATACATATATATATACATATATATATATATATATATATATATATATATATATATATATATATATATATATATATATATATAGGCACAGGTATGGCTGTGTGGTAAGAAGCTTTTCTCACTGTATTGCGTCTTCGTTTCACTTTCTTTCCGTCTGGCTGCTTTTCTTTCTGCAAAATGAAAAGTTACATTGCGGAACTGATATCTTAACAAGTTGCGTCTATCTATTACGCCGGATACTTCTGAACCAGTTGTTGAGTCTCCCACTCGTGAATTATTAATACTAGATATGTCGAAACAGTTGTCGTGATTAAAATAATAAACTTTCGGATATTCCATCTTTCGCCTTTGACTTGCCATTTATATATATATATATATATATATATATAGATATATATATATAGATATATATATATACATCTGCGTCTTTCTGTCTGTGTTTGTCCCCTTTCTACTGCTTCACAACTGGTTCTGGTGTGTTTACATCCCCATAATTTAGCAGTTCAGTCAAGGACCGATAGAATAAGTACTACACTTATAAAGAATAAGTCCTGAGGTCGACTTCTTCGATTAAAACATTTAAAGCGGTGATCCAGCATGGTCGCAGTCAAATGACTGAAACAAGTAAAAGAATAAAACAATATATGTCTGTAAATACGGTTAGCATCTTATATATGCACACACCAGCCCGGCCCCCCCCCAGTCTTTACCTAACTCCTTCCGAAATAACCGGATTCCCACCTAGCTCCTAATCCTCTCTCTTTCTACCTTTTCTTCTTTATTTTCCACAATCCTTCTCTTTCCTTTCATTCTGATGAAAGACTAGCGTCCGAAACGTCAAATGGTCTTTCCCTACATTTTTAGCATTAAACTACCAACATTTTTTGTTTCTAAATCGTTCCTCTTGTTTTGTCTTCTATATTTGTCCTCATTACCTAATATCTAAGAATTAACCAGATTCAGACATCCTTAAGCACCAGAGATTGAATGGGAAGAGAGGTTTCCATGGTGATAAATGGTGCAATTTCTAAAACTAAAGAGACAAAGTTGTTATTGTCATTATTATCGACGTCGTCGTCGTCGTCATCGTTGTTGTTGATGTTGATGTGTAGCACCAAGAGCAGCACCAGGTATAAGGAACAGTCCAATGATCAAAAATGCTTCCAGGTATGACCATCCTGTATTTCTACGTTTATCTAGGAATAAATTACTTAATGCGTCCTTTCTTTAATTGAGGATGTGGAATTTGATATAAGGAAGGAACAGGGTTTGGTTGTTATTTCTAATAGCTCCTTTGACTAGATAGAAGCGCACTGATTAAATAGATGGTGGAGAAGACGAAGATGACAAAGAAGAAGAAGAAGAATGAGGAGGAGGAGGAGGAGGGGGGAGGAGGAGGAGGAGGAGGAGGAAGAGGAGGAAGAGGAGGAAGAGGAGGAAGTGGAGGAGGGGAGGGGAAGTGGGAAAGGAGGTGGGGATTGTCTGTCCGTGGTATATAACATTCATTACATGTAAGGAAGAATAGAAGAGAGAAAGGAAAAAGAGAAAGAAAGAAAGAGATAGATAGATAGAGAGAGAGAGAGAGAGAGAGAGAAAATGCGTACGTGAAAGAAATGAAGGTACAACTGAATGACTACCAATCATATCCATGTATCCATCCATACACACACACACACACGAACATACATACATACATGCATACATACATACATATATACATACATACACACACACATACATACATACATATATACATACATACACACACACATACATACATACATATATACATACATACACACACACATACATACATACATATATACATACATACACACACACATACATACATATATATATATATATGTATATATGTATACTTTTAATATTTAGCAGAGGCAAAAGAGTGACTCAATGGTCGACAGTTTCGTCCATGCGCATCAATCAAACGTACGAAACACACGGCTCTGAGTCACTGTTGCTTCAGCTGAATATTAATAATAATATACTTTACTTATACTCATATTTTGAGTTCTATTTTTCTTCTTTGCTTCACCAAATCTCTCTCTCTCTCTCTCTCTCTCTCTCTATATATATATATATATATATATATATATATATATATATATAACACGGAAAAATATAGATATGTAAATACACACACACATATATATATATGTGAATATGCATATTTCATACATATATATATGGATCCGTGTGTGCTTGTGTGTGTGTTGCTCTGTGTGCGCTCGTGTGTGTTTGTGTGTGTTTTGGGTTGGTGTATGTGTGTGTGTGTGTGTGAGTGCGCGCGCGCCTTTGTGTGCGTATGTACTTTTGTGTCTGTGCCTCTGTGTGTGTATACGTGTGTTTTGTGTGTGTGCGTGTGTGTGTGCTTGTGTGTGTGTGTGTGTGTGTGTGTGTGTGTGTGTGTGCTTTACAGAGAGAGAGAGCGATAGAGTATGAAAAAAAGAAACGGCGAAATCAAGGTGATCGATAATTTTAGGAGTTACAAATGAAAGAAACGAGAAAGAGAAAATGAAACGAAAGACGAAAAAAAAACAAACAACAAGAATTCTAGAAAGAGAAAGCGAAGTAAAGGAATGAAGAAAGAGAGAAATTGCTAGAAACAAACAAATAAATACAGAGTGAAAAGGCTCTCAAAAATGAAAGAATAAAATGATGCACAAGAAGAAAAGGAGGAAAATGGCCGTTTTTGTTGTTGTAGTTATTGTGATTAAGATTGTAATTGTTGTTGCTGTTGTTGTTATTGTGGCGGTCGTGGTTGTTGTTGCTGTTATTGGCTGTTCAGACGAAGCGATGATGTTGTTGTTGTTGTTGTTGGTGGTGGTGGTGGTGGTGCTGGTGGTGGTGGCGGCGGCGGTGGTGGTGGTGGTGGTGGTGGTAGCGGCGGCGGTGGCGGCGGCGGTGGCGGCGGCTGTGTTGACGTTGGTGGCGGTGGCGGCGGTGGTAGCGGTGGGGGAAGCGGTGATGGTGGTGATGGTGTTGTTGGTGGTGGTGGTGGTGGTATTGGCGGCGGCGGTGGCAGCGGCGGTGGCAGCGGCGGTGGCCACGACGGTGACGGCGGCGGTGACGGCGGCGGTGACGGCGGCGGTGACGGCGGCGGTGACGGCAGTGGTGGCGGCGGTGACGGCAGTGGTGGCGTCGGTGGCTTTGGCAGCGGCGGCAGTGGTAGCTGTGGTGGCGACGACGGTGTCGTAGGTGATGGTCGTTGTGGTGTTGGTGCTGGTGCAGGTGGTGCTGGTAGTGCTGGAGGTGCTGGTGCTGGTGGTAGAGGTTGTTTTTCTGGAAAGTATTTGGACCTGAACTTTGATAACGGAATTGTTTTGCACAGATCAACAATTGTGTGACGTAATGATCTATTAATCATTGACGAACTCAACAGATACTTTTTAACTTTCACTTTCACTTTCACTTTCTTTATTATTTTGGTTCGTTGTTTTTCTTTTTGTTTTCTTTTGATTTTTGTACATCTTGTTCTTTTCTAGTCTTTTTCTTATTCTCTTCTTTATTTTCTCTTCTTTATTTTCTATGGTTTAGTTTGTGAGTGTGTGTGTGTGTGTGTGTGTGTGTGTGTATGTGTGTGTGTGTGTGTGTGTGTGTGTGTGTTAGTCTGTACGAGTACATGCATATGTCTCTTTGCCTGTGTATATATATATATATATATATATATATATATATATATACAAGTGCTTGTATCTGTCTCTATATAACCATGTGCATCTCTGTGTCACTATGCAGATATCTGTGTGTGTTTGTGTGTCTGTGTGTGTGTGTCTATATATAGAGAGTGAGAGACACATACACACACAGACACACACACACATATATATATATATATATATATATATATATATACATACACGTATTAGAGTGTGTCTGTGTGTGCACACATGTGAGTGTATGTACATGCTCGTGTACATGAGTGTATGTACGTGCTCGTGTACATGAGTATGGACTAATGAGCGCTAGTGCGAACGTATGTATGTGCATGTGTCCATACTTGGGTCAGTGTGAGCGAGTGTGTGTGTGTTTGTGTGTATTAATGTGTGTGTGTGTTCAAAAACGGTTTTTGCTATGCTTAAAGGATGAAGTGAATGAAAGAGATAAAGTATAAATAATGGGACATATTTGCTCTGTTGGTTGAAATGGTGTTGTACAGACTGGGTGTTGAACCTTGCATGGAGACTGATAGCAATGTGGATCTGTGTAGAATACGAGAGAGTGAGAGAGATACAGAGAGAAAGAGAGAGAGAGAGAGAGAGAGAGAGAGAGAGAGAGAGAGAGACTGAGACACAGACAAAGGGTGGTAAGGAGGGCGTAATGTTAGATGCGATGAATTGAGAGGAAGAAATATGGGAGAAAGTAAAAGAGAGAGGTTGCACTCACACTCACAGACACATACACTCTCAAAATCACACGCACTCGTTATGTGTATGTATATGCATATATGCATGTGTGTGTGTATATATATATATATTCATATATATATATATATATATATATATATATATATATATATATATATATATATATATATATATAAATATATTCATATATATATATATATTTATATATATATATATATATATACATGATACATACATATGTGTATATATATATTTATATATACTTATATATGCGTATTTATGCATGCATATATATATATATATGCTTGTGTATGTGTATATATATATATATGGAGAGAGAGAGAGAGAGAGAGAGATACAGTCAGACAGATAGACATTGAGACAAAAGACAGAGAAATGGAGACACATAGAGAGACAGA
>NC_142951.1:10744143-10791643 GCF_046866305.1 Octopus bimaculoides
GACTAGTCTCCGCCCACCCCGAAAAAAAATTTCAGGCCTTGCACCTATAGTAGAAAGGGCTATCATTCTTACTATAATTGTTGTTGTTGTAATCGTTATGCTTTTAACTATTTCATGCGAGAGCCTCCTTCATCACTAAATGCTTCTCTTTGTTTCTGAAACTGTATGCGTGTGTGTGTGTGTGTGTGTAAGTGCGGCATTGTGTTTCGGGAGCATCAGACAGTATTTGTATGCTATTCTTATGTTGTTCTGTTTGTTTCTCTCTTGGTCACTTAAGTCTCCGTTTCTTTGTTTTGTCGTACAAGAGTGTGGTGCGAGTTGAGTAATTTCGTTGCCTCTTGTTTGAATTGTCTCGGTTCTAGAATATGATACAGCGCCGGGTGGCGATTATTATTGCGTGTAGTATATGTGCTGCGTGAATTATTATCATCATTATTAATATTATTATTATTAGTAGTAGTAGTAGTATTATTAATATTATTATTATTATTATTATTATTATTATTATTATTATTATTAAGTATTGTTATCAGCATTATTATCATTACTTTTAGTATTAAAATAGAAATAATCTGTTTAATATAGATCTTGTTGTTGTCGTTGTTGTTATTATTATTATCATCATTATTAATGTTGTTATTATTATTATTATTATTATTATTATTATTATTATTATTATTATTATTATTATTATTATTATTATCATTATTATTATTATTATTATTATTATTATTATTATTATTATTATTGTCATTATCATTATTATTATTATTATTTTATGTTTAACTTTTGTTTTGCATTTGTACAAGTTGGATCCAAGTCTCACCCAGAGACCTCAAGAGACAACAAGTTAGAAGTTCATGTAGGTGTTATGCCTAGGGTACCATATATTTGGATTTGTACAGTTTTGTTCAAGTGAATGTTTAAGAAACCATAAGAAAATTATGTTTGCTTTAAAATTTGAGATCACATAGACAGTATTTTACGTAGGATATGGGCAGTTCCCATGAGCACTATCTTTTGGACTTCAGCCATTTTGGGGTTTCCTGGTATCTGAGCTAGGTAGTAATCAGCCCGTTTCGCTGTCATTCCCAGGGCACCTATGACAATAGGTATTGTTTTCGTCTTCAGATTCCACATTTTGCTAATTTCTATTTCAAGATCTTTATATTTGCTCAGTTTTTGGTAGGTCTTGACAGATACGTTTATATCAATTGGGACAGTCATATCAATGAGGAGGCATGATTTTTGTCTGAAGTCTTTCAGTATGATGTCTGGCCTATTTGCGTCTATCTTTCTGTCAGTTTGAATGGTGAAGTTCCAGAGGAGTGCAATGTGATCATTTTCAAGTACTGGGGGTGGTTTGTGTTCCCACCAGTTTTTATCATGGGGCAAGTCCAGGTTTTTGCATATTACCCAGTGAATATATTGTGCAGCTCTATCATGCCTGTTGAGATACTCTGTAGGCGCAAGCAGACTGCACATGGAGACAACATGATCGATGGTCTCATTTTGTTGTTGGCATATACGACATAATGGGGAGCTGCCGTTCTTTAATATGTTGGCCTGGTAGTTCTTTGTAGGTAGGCATTGATCTTGGGCTGCTATGATAAACCCCTCTGTTTCTGATTTCAATCCAGAGGCCATTAACCATTGGTGGGTAAGGGCTTTGTCAATATCTGCATTATTCGCTCTCTTTGGGTATTTGCCATTGAGAGGTTTTCCATGCCATTTTTCAGTCATAATAGCTAAGGCAGCAATTTTAGCACGGGTTTTCAAGCGCTTAGCTTTTTCTGTAGGTGTTTCTAGTTCGTCTAATTCTTGAATTTGTTGCAATTGGAATTCACTTAGATATTCCTTTGCCTGTTTTGTTACTGAGTAAGATGCTTTCTTGCTTTCATATTTTAAGACAAGTTTTAGCATCCAGTCCTCAGAGTTTTTCATATAGGTGTCTAGGCCAATTGTGGCTACCTTCATTGATAATGCCAGCTGTAGTAGTCCTCGACCTCCCTCTTTTCTTGGCAGATAAAGACGTTCTATATCTGCCTTAGGGTGGTGCATTCTATGTATTGTCAACAGTTTTCGTATTTTTCTGTCAACATTACATATTTCAGTAATTGACCAGTTAACGATGTTGAAACTGTAAGTCACGACTGGTATGGCTAGAGCATTGATCGCTTCGATCCTGTTTCTCGCGTTCAGCTCTGTCTTCAGTATTGCTCTCACCCTGCGATAACATTCTCTTCTGATCCTTTCCCTCATCACTGAGTGCTTGATATTGTCCCCTTCAATTACCCCTAGGTATTTGTAGCTCTCCGCTGGTTCTAACTCTTTTATGACATTTTGCTGGTCAAGATTCACATTAGATGTGTTTGTCATTTTTCCTTTGATAAAGATAGCTTTTGCACATTTATCAAGGCCAAATTGCATCCTGATGTCATCACTGAATTGTTTAACAATCGCTAGTAGGCCTTTGAGTTGTTGGTCATTTTTTGCAAAGAGCTTTAAATCATCCATGTAAATGAGATGATTTATATTTTTATCAAATATTTTATAACCATACTGTGCATCATTGAGCAATTTTGAGAGCGGTATTAGGGCTAGACAGAAGAGGAGTGGTGATAGTGAGTCACCCTGGAAAATGCCACATGAAATTCTTACATCTCCAGCATTTAGAGATTCATTGTCATTGTTCAACATCAGTGTGGTTCTCCATGATCTCATACTTACAGATAAAAAGTTTCGCAGAGTAGGAGCTATTTTATACATTTCCAGACATTTCCTAATCCAGCTATGTGGTAGGCTATCAAAGGCCTTTTTATAGTCTATCCAGGCTATTGACAAGTTTTTGTGTCGCTTGTGACAATCTTCTAAGATCATCTTATTGATGAGTAGCTGATCTTTACAACCATAAGATCCACGTTTACATCCCTTTTGCTCATTAGGGAATATGCTACTTTCTATTAAAAAACTATAGGTGTACTCGGTTAGGACAGATGTTAGCGTCTTATACATTGTTGTTAAGCAGGTTATGGGGCGATAATTTTTTGGTTCGTTTGTTTCCTCATTTTTTGGAAGCAGGAATGTTAAACCATTAACTAGCCAAGAGGGCATCAAACTAGGATTTTGCAAAACATCGTTGTAAAGTTTTGTTAGCAGTTCATGGCTTTCTGGGAAGGCATTCAACCAGAAGTTAGGAATTTTATCCTTTCCTGGAGACTTCCATTTGCTTGACCTCCTGAGAGCAGATCTTATATCTTCTACCCTGACCCCCTCCCACTTTTGCTCCTCTAAGGAGTCTAGGTCTGTAGCTATTCTATCAATCCAAGGGGCCTTTTCATTGTGTGTTTTATCTTCTGCCCAGATTTTATTCCAAAATTCTTGCACTTCTTCTTTTGATGGGACAGACTTTATTGTTACTGGTGTTTTCCCTATCTTCCTGTAGAAATTTTTGGGGTTATTTTTGAACATGTTATTATCTCGGAAGAATTTAACACGCTTTTCATACCTTGCTATGCGGGCAGCTTTAGCACATACCTTTTGCTTGATGGTTTCTATGGTGGCATCAATGTCAACTATGGTTTTCATGTTATATTTTTTCTTTAGTTTTTGGGTCTTTGTAGGTTTGATACTCTTGTCAAATTTAAGGTTTTTCAAACATTCTATGTCAGATCTAAGCAGCTTAATTTGGTGTTGAATGCGTTCTTGCCAAGAAGGCTTTTTGTGGGAGTGTTGTCTTTTTCTAATCTTTTCACCACATAGAATCGTTGAGATTCTTGCGGATGCATAGTACAGGTGGTTGAGATCTGTAATATCAACATCATTAGCTGAAATTATATCCTTAAGTGCAAGGCGGATTTTACCAATTATTTTCAGGTTTTGGTTAGAATTGCGAATTTTGGGGAGAGTGTCGCGTTCATTCATACTAGTTTCTTTAATTTTCAGCCATTCAATCATGATTTGATTTTTTAGATCATGTAGTTCTGTTGCGTCGATTTCTGTATGACTTCCTTCATCTATTTGATTTTCACCTGCCTTAGTGTTTATGGTTGGTTCAGAGAGTATTTTATTTTGCCTATCAGTTACCTTAACTCTTTCAATTATTACTGTATTTTCATCAGCCTTGGGCTGGTTTATAATTATTTCCTCTGTAGTATCTTCTTTAGCTGCAGTTTCATTCTTTTTATCCTTTACTGCTTGCTTAATTTGGTCAATCTCTATTTCAGTTAGTAATTTTTTTTTTATAATGTTTCTTCTGACGTTGGCAAGTTTATTACTGTCTATGTAGGGTCTTACTGCAAGGTGTTTCTGTCTCCAGTTTAAGTAGGTTTGTACAGTATTAGATTTATCTGTAGGGAAATATATGGCACGGTAGAAGGCTCTAAGAACTTCTTTATTATCTTCCCTAGACCATTTTTCATTCTTTATCTTTTGGTTATTTGATGACGAGCATGGATGGCCATCTGTTGGAATATTCCGGTTGTGGGGTACTTCCAGCTCCTGTGTGTCGGGAAGATTTGAACCAGTAGCAGATTTCTCGTCTCGGATCTGGTTCATTATCCGAGTAAGTGGTCCTTTATAATCCGGTCTATGACCATTGCGGTTTATATTTTGTTTTATTAACAGTGAGGCATAACAAGCTTCGACGTTGACGCTAGGGGACGGATCTGTCTGTTTAGGGTAAGTTTTTTGAGACAACACCGTCTCCGAGCTTTCGTGACGTAGCTTCTTAAGGCTAGCAGATCTATTTCGAGTGAGTGGCCCTTTGTGATTCGGTCGATAACCACTCTGGTTTGTGATCTGCCTTGTTATCATTGAGGCATGACGAGCTTTGGCGTTGACATTCGGGGACGGATTTGTCTGTTTAGGGTCAGTTTTTTGAGACAACACCGTCACCGAGTTCTCAGCATGTAAACATTGCTCGTAGCGTAGTTTTTTAAGGCTAGCAGATCGGTATTCATCTGTATTTTTTTTGTTGATAGATTTATCTCCAGGCATAGTGTATTTTTGTGTGTGTGTGGCGTTTTAAACTTATGAATGGTTCACTGTCTGTATTTGTTCACAAAATGAAAATAAACAAAGAAGAAAGAAAAAAAGTTTTGGTTTTGCTTCGTTTGTGATATGTGTTTTCGTATCCGTAAGTGTGTCCTGTGATTTTTACGTAGTTCTGTAAACATTAAGATGCATGTGTAGTTCTATGGGTATCAAAACGTATATATCATTGTGTACACGTTCAAGTGTATGCGTAATTATTCAATATATGTACTTACTATTTTGTTCCATTTCTTTTTTTTTATATAGTTTGTAAACTTTCCGGTGTTGGTTTTGCGTGTGTGATCGCACGTGTTTCATTGAGACATCGTGCATAGGAGGTCCTGTGCTTTGTATTGCAGTGAAATTTCATTTTTTAAGATTAAAAATATTCTTAAAAAAATTATCTTCGTTAAAAGACCGCTTCCTTCAAATCTTCCACCGGTTCTTTTGGCTAATTCCATCGATGTTATTGGATTAGATATGTTTTTGTATAGGGAGCCCGGTGTAGCACATCCATGTTGTTATTCAGCCCGTGTTGTTGTTATTATTATTATTATTATTATTATTATTACTATTATTATTATTATTATTATTATTATTATTATTATTATTATTAAGTATTGTTATCAGCATTATTATCATTACTTTTAGTATTAAAATAGAAATAATCTGTTTAATATAGATCTTGTTGTTGTCGTTGTTATTATTATCATCATTATTAATGTTGTTATTATTATTATTATTAATATTATTATTATTATTATTATTATTAGTATTATTATCATTATTATCATTATTATTATTATTATTATTATTATTATTATTATTATTATTATTGTCATTATCATTATTATTATTATTATTATTATTATTATTATTATTACTATTACTATTATTATTATTATTATTATTATTACTATTATTATTATTATTATTATTATTATTATTATTAGTATTATTATCATTATTATTATTATTATTATTATTATTATTACTATTATTATTTTTTATATTATTATTATTATTTTTATTATTATTAGTATTATTATCATTATTATTATTATTATTATTATTATTAATATTATTATTATTATTATTATTATTAGTATTATGATCGTTATTATTATTATTATTATTATTATTATCATTATTATTAGTATTATTACCATTATTATTATTATAATTATTATTATTATTATTATTATTATTATTATTATTATTATTATTATTATTATTATTATTATTATTATTATTATTATTATTATTAATATTATTATTATTAGTAGTAGTAGTAGTATTATTACCATTATTATTATTATCATTATTATTATTATTATTATTATTATTAATATTATTATTATTATTAATATTATTATTATTATTAGTATTATTACCATTATTATTATTATAATTATTATTATTATTATTATTAATATTATTATTATTATTATTATTATTATTATTAGTATTATTATCATTATTATTATTATTATTATTATTATTATTATTATTATTATTATTATTATTATTGTCATTATCATTATTATTATTATTATTATTATTATTAATATCATTATCATTATCATTATTATTTATTATTATTATTTTTATTATTATTATTATTATTATTATTATCATTATCATCATTATTATTAATATTATTATCATCATTACTACTACTACTACTACTACTACTACTACTGCTGCTGCTGCATCGACCACTATTTTCCATTCTTAATATTATTATTGTTGTTGTTGTTGTTGTTGTTGTTGTTGATACTACTACTGCTGCTGTTGCTGCTGCCCCTGTCTTGGTAATTATTATAAAATACCTTAGAAATTATTTTTTATTGTTGTTGGTTGTTATTGTTGTTGCTGTTGTCGTTATTACTACTATGTCATCACTGTCAGCAGCATAATCAACATTATAGATACGTCACCATCAACATCATCATCATCATCATCATCATTGTCGTCGTCCTCGTAGTCGTTACCATCACCCTCATCGTCGTCATCAACACCATCCGCATCATCATCATTACCATCATCATCATCATCATCATAACTATCATCATCATCCTCATTATAACTATCATCATCATCATCATCATCGTTGTCTTCTTCATCACCATCATCATCATCCTCATCGTCGTCGTAGTCCTTGTCGTTGTCATCGTCGTCGTTGCCGTCATCATCATCATCATCATCATCATCATCATCATCATCATCATCGTCGTCGTCTTCATCATCATGATCAAGTTTGTTCCTGTTTCGCGTTTTCTCCCCAGTTTGTTATTAGCGTATCCTGCAGATTATTTTTCAATAATTTCTAAATCAACATTATTATTATTATTCTTACCACCATCTTCATCATCACCATGATCAACGTCATTACTACTACTACTAATAATAATAATAATAATAATAATAATAATAATGATAATAATAATAACAACACGAAGTCGCCATTTTTTTTTCCATTTTTACTTTATACCATTTAGCATTTCTCTTTGAGATTGTTGAAGTGTGATGTGAACAACTTTATTATATTTGTATTGCTCTAAACAGTTACTTCAAAGTTACCAAATATTGTCATCATATCCTTTTTACACTGACACAAAATAAATTTCGACTATCTTCTGATCTGCCTTTAGATGTTGCCTGTTTAAGTTAGTTCTAACTCTACATCACAGTGACCAAAGATCGAAGTTATTGAGAATTAATGAAATATTATCACATCGTTAAGTCATTGTTCTCATTGTTATTGTAATTGTTGTCGCTGTGCTGTATTATTATTATTATTATTATTATTATTATTATTATTATTATTATTATTATTATTATTATTATTATTATTATTATCATTATTATTACTGTTTTTTATTGTGGCCTTATTTTTATTATTGTGATTTTCGCTCTAAGTTCATTAAAGAAAAGAACAAAAAAAAGGGAACTGTCTGAATGAATTATCTCCCTTTGTTACATCCAAAAACCTGAAAGGCTTGAAAGGCTGAAAGTTTATAAACTTTGCCACTTTCAGCCATTTTGGTTTCGGTGTCGATAAGACGAAAGATAAAGCAAGGCGGTGTGGTGGTGGTGGCGGGGTGTGGAGGAATGCTAGAAGAAATATTTGAAGGTTGAATGGGATCCCGTATTCTATATCTGTCGGTTGTTTCAAATTTCTGATTTGTTACTTGAGAAACTTAATCTGTCTTCCGGTTTAAACAGCGCCGCCAACACTTTACGAATATTCATCGGAGTTCAACCACACGTTTTATGTTTTATCTTTTAGTGGCTTCTGTCATTGGACTGTGGCCATGCTGGGGCCCCACCTTGAAGCGTTTCGTCTAGCGCTTCTCAATCATTTTTCTACTAATAGGACTCCTTTGCTTACTCTTTTACTCTAGTGGACCCCCGGAGCCATTCGACGTTTAGAAACTAATTTTATAGATATTTCTTTCAAAATTCCTATTTTGTTCTTCGCACGTTCACTTGTGTAGATTTGCAATAACTTTTTTGAGAGAATATGTTTCTGTGGCTGGAAACCTGCTGAAATATGTGTGGTAAGTAGCTTGCTTACGAGCCACATAGTTCCGGGCTCAGTCCCACTGCGTGGCACCTTGGGCAAGTGTCTTCTACTATAGCCTCGGGCCAACCAAAGCCTTATGAGTGGATTTGGTAGACGGAAACTGAAAGAAGCCCGTCGTATATATGTATATATATATATATATATATATATATATGTGTGTGTGTGTGTGTGTGTGTGTGTGTGTGTGTGTGTGTGCGTGTGCGTGTGTGTGTGTGTGTGTGTGTGTGTGTGTGTGTGTGTGTGTGTGTGTTTGTTTGTCTGTGTTTGTCCTCCCAACATCGCTTGACAGCCGATGCTGGCGTGTTTAAGTCCCTGTAACCTAGCGGTTCTGCAAGAGAGACCGGCAGAATAAGTACTAGGCTTACAAAGAATAAGTCCTGGGGTCGATTTGGTCGACTAAAGACGGTGCTCCAGCATGGCCACAGTCAAATGACTGAAACAAGTAAAAGAGTAAAAGAGTAAACCAGTCTATTTCTTGCAATAAATACATCTAAAGTAAAACATTTTTATGGAACTTTCACTTACTACTGTCGAAACACAGTTTACTCTTTTATCTACATGGACACCAAAAAGTCTTATATGAACTCCCGAGGACTAAATGGACCCTGTTTGAGAATTGCTGTTTTAGTTGTTTCATTCGTTAGACTGTGGCCATGCTAGGGTTCTATCTTGAAGGGTTTAGGTGAACAAATCGACCCAGTACTTGTATTTTTTCTCGTAACTCTGGCACTTATTTTATTGGTCTTTCTTATACCGAACCAACAAGTTAAAGATAATAATAAAGATAATAATAATAATAATACCAATTTTAAAAACGATAGTAAGATGGAAACAAATTAAGGCCCATTGTGAAGCGGTGGGTTTGGTAAACACAAACACAAAAACATACACGGAAGTGCATATAAAAAAAGGCATAGATAGATAGATAGATAGATAGATAGATAGATAGATAGATAGATAGATAGATAGATGAATACATACATACATACATACATACACAGATATATATATAAATATATATTTGTCCATCTGTGGCACCGGATGAGAAGCCAAAAAGTTTCGAGAACACACACAGATTTCTGTGTGTATATATATACACATACATATATATATATTACAGAAGGGTTATATTTGCATATGTGCGTGTGTTGTGTGCGTAAGCGTGTGCGTGTGTTTGTGTGTATTTGTGCGAGTGCGTGTATGTATCTGTGTGTGTGTTTAAACATATATCTATAGGTGTGTATATATATGTGTGTACATGCATATTTAACTATATACATATATCTATACATATATATATATATATATATATATATATATATATATATATATATATATATATATATATATATATATATATATATATATATATATATATATATATATTATAGGGGGAGAATTCACAAAAAAAAACAAAAGACGAAGTCTGGTGGTGTAGAAAACAAACAGATGTATTAGTATAACGCTCGGGAATTGAAAAAGTCTTTAACGTTTCGAGCCTACGCTCTTCCACAGAAAGGAACACAGAAAGAAACAAGGAGAGAAACAAGGAGAGAAAAAATGTGTGTAGTGGCTAGCGATCTATCATGGCAAATGCCGAACAGAAGGGTCACACAGGAGAGCTAAGAAGAAGGGGAGGTGAGTGTGTATGTGTATGTATGTGTGTGTGTAGTAAGAGGGGAGATATAATAATCAGGCAGATACCAAATTTCTCTGGGTAAAATGACAAAGCTGTTTCTTTCTGACGTTGTATCTTTTGGTAATCTTTCTTTAGCGCCCATTTGATGTTCCAGTTTATTTCTTGACTACTTACAGTTTAAAGGACAATATTGATAATAAGGAAAATGAGCAGAATGAAGAATTTGAACATTCAAACTTTATGTTAACTTCCAGTTAAATCAAAAATACCAAGGATGTTCTACGAGGGAATGGATAAATGTATTTTCGATAAAGAATAAATACCATAATTTATTTACTGAACGAACAATCAGAATTACGTTATCCAACTCTAGAAATTTAGCTCATATTTTAGCCGGCCACAACAATAAACAAAGTTCCAAAGCCCAGGACAATAACATTAATAAGGCAAGTAATAATGAAAACCAAATTAAAGATAATAATAATAATAATACCAATTTTAAAAACGATAGTAAGATGGTTAATTCAAATTTTATTGAAATCACTTCTAAGAAAGTAAATAATGATGAAAGGGAAACTTTTCTGTTAAATAATTCTATAAATTCTATAACTAATAGACAGGCACACATGGTGACTAAAACAAGTAGCGACTGTTATGAAAACAGTAATAATAAAGGTAATCATCAAAAATATAAAACAAACGCAAACATTATAAAATCTAATAGCAAAAACGTAGATACATGGAAAATGTGGTTGCACTAGGAGAACGCAATACAAATTTTGAAATAACTGTAAGGTCAGAAATACCGTCTATAGATCAGATATGTAGTCACAAAAGGTAAAAATAAATATTACTATATTAGTGCTAGCTCATGTTTTTTAAAACAAAGAATAGCAAATCATGAAAGTTCGTTTAGAAATAATACTAGAAAAGTTTCAACACGTCTTAGCAAGCTTATATGGTCGCTTAAGTATGAAAATATTAAATATTCATTAAAATGGAAAATTATTAGTAATGAAAAAACCTTTTAAAATAGGGGACGAAAGATGTAATTTATGCCTAGAGGAATTATACCAAATACTTACTTCGCAAAATTAATTAGTTAATACTGGACAAGAAACGTTTTCTTTTTAAAAATTTAAATAATAGAATGCATTAATTCATATAATTTCAATAAACGTTTTCTTTAAACATAACAATAATAACTATAATAATAAAGACGCATATAAAGAATATAAGAATAGAATTCAATTTATAAGATTATATATAGGCTAAAAACACTTTGATACAATAATAATAGTAAGAAGAGTTTAAGATACAACTGGCTACTTCTCTATAATATCCAAGCGGTTCTTACTGCTTAGTAATTACTCACTGCGACGATTAATAACTTTCACATATTTGAAATAATATAATCAACTTTGAAATCCATGAAAATACCTTGTGACTATTAAGTATGTAGAATCAATCGAAACCAAGTATGCTCTAAGTAACCACTCCCTACCTAGCCAAGAACATTTGCTAACTTCAACAAACACTACTGTTGCTGCTATTGAATTTTACCCAAACAAACAGTTGAGAAAAACATCTCATGGAAGAATGTCATGGTTTACTACTACCAAGCCTAATTGAAACTAATAGCAGTGGAAATTTCCTCTTCGAAAAATGTCATATTTATATGCCCTGAAGAGATCGTACTTATAACGCATAAATCGCTGCATATCAATATGCAATAATATCCAGTTTATATTAGGATACGTACCCCCTTATTGCCATTTGTACACCCTGAGGATTTCCCATACAAGGTATTTAAAATGCGAAATTATATATTTATATATGTTTTGTAATTTTAATTTTGTTTGTGAAATGAAAAAAATTGTTGGTGAATATGTTAAGTAATTACTAAATTAATTTATATCCATTAAATCTCTCTATTTTCAAACTCGATAGCAATGTTATATATATATACATATATATTACAGGACGTAAGAGAATAGTAATGTTATATATATATATATATATATATATATATATATATATATATATATATATATATATATTACAGGACGTGAGAGAAAGAAAATTGCAATTTCTAAGCGCTACAACCAATAGTAATATTCTTTTTTGGGTTTTATGAACATCTTTCTATCGTATAGATATCCTATTTTGTAACGTCTTCCTACCAAATTCGGTTTTATAAGGTGCGAAGCATTACCACTGATATTGCTCTTTGTTTGAAGTGCATGGCATTTCGGCGGGAAGGTGTCGTTGTATTCTTTAACTTTTAAACTCCCAGATTTCGAATCAAATTTGTAAATTACATTGGTCATTAGTAGTTTATTCACCATGTTTGTCTAGGCTTGTATTTCAATATAGACACGGAACGTTTAAACTTTTTCAGCGATATATATATATATATATATATATATATATATATATATATATATATATACTAATTTCAATGTTTTAGAAACTTGTTATTATTAGTGTTAGAAGTATAGTAGTAGTAGTAGTAGTAGTAGTAGTAGTAGTAGTAGCAGTAGCAGTAGCAGTTTACTGTTCAGTGAATTTCATTTTGTGTTTCCTTTTATGAGGAGTCTGATAACGTGTTCAGTTCTTCTATTGTTATAATGCATTTGCTTCAATTCATGTAATACACGTGTGTGTGTGTGTGTGTGAGTGTGTGTGTGTGTGTGTGTGTGTGTGTGTGTGTGTGTGTGTGTGTGTGTGTGTGTGTGTATCTGTGTCTGTGTGTGTGTGTGTGTGTGTGTGAAGACTAATAAAGGGAAAAATAATAAGCAGAACAAACGAAAGCGAAAGAAAACCGAATCGAAAATATTTTTGTTTTGTTTTTCATTTGTTTTTGTTATTTTTGTTTTAAAGCAAAAATTCTCCAAGACAATTCGGTTCTTTGTCTTTAGTAAGGAAACTCTCACCGAATTGTTCGTCCCAAAACTAACCATAATAGAAGTTAAATGAAACATGAAAAAGAATTTAAACACATTCTAAGAGACACAAAATATGAAAGATCTGAAAAGAAAGCAGTGTAATTATATATAAGAGAGAGAGAAAGAGAAAGAGAGAGAAAGAGAGAGAGAGAGAGAGAGAGAGACAGACAGACAGAGCAAGAAAGGAAAACAGAGAGAATGAACACCTTATTTCTCTTGTTCTTCTCTCTATCTCCCTTCTCTCTCTTTTTCTTTTTGTCTCTCTGTCTCTCCTTCCTTTACCAGTATATTTGGCTGCATATACGTGTGTGTGTGTGTGTGTGTGTATTTATGTCTTTATGTGTGTGCATACATATATATGTTGTGTGTGTTTGTGTTTCTGTGTGTGTGTAACTATATATATATATATATATATATATATATATATATATATATATATATATATATATATATATATACACTTATATAACTCTCTCTATATATACATACACATATGTATATATATGGAGGTATTTATGCGTATTTGTGTGTGCATGCATATAACATGGAAGAGAGTGAGAGTGGGAGGTAAAAAGAAAGAGAGAGTAGAGCAAACAAAAGGTAGTCGGGTAGGAGGAGGAGAGGGGTGGGGCCGTACAGACAGACACACGCATACACACACAAACAAACATTTACAAGCCCATACACATATCCAAGAATATTATTATTAATATGCTTCAGATGTCGCTTTGTTGTCAATGTTGTTGCTATTGCTGCTGTAGCTGTGAGTGGCGGGGGGGGGGGGGGGCAGTAGACACCATCGTCGTCGCCGTGGTTGTAGCGGTGGTTGCAGTGGCGGCAGCGACGGCAGAAATAGTCGCCGCCGTTGTCGTTGTTGTGGTTGTGCTGGTGGTGTCAATATGGCACTGTTTATCGACAGAACTGTTGTGGTGGTGAATGTCTTCATTTTAATTTATTACTACGACAGTCGTCTGGCAGGCGACGTATTGGCAGAATCGTTAGCACGTTGGAGGAAAAAGTAAAAATGCTTTGCTATATTTCTTCTTCCGCTCTTTACAATATGAGTTGAAATACAACCGGTTTCAACTTTGCGTTTCACCTCTTCTGCATTGATTAGTTAACATACAAGTGTGATGATATCGCTTAATCTCTCTCCTCGAAGCATTTGCCCTTAAATCTAAATTGATTTCAATATTTCGGAACAAGACCTGCCATTTAAGGAGAGGGTTTAAGTTGATAATTTTGATTCCGGTGATCAGCTGCTACTTACGTTATCGATCCCAAAAGGACGAAAAGCGAAGTCGACCACGGCAGAATTTGGACTCAGAACGTGGAGACGGACGAAATGTCAGGCACAGGAGTGACTGTGTGGTAAGTAGCTTGCTTACCAGCCACATGGTTCTGGGATCAGTCCCACTGCGTGGTCCTTGGGCAAGTGTCTTCTGCTAGAGCCTCGGGCTGACCAAAGCCTTGTGAGTGGATTTGGTACACGGAAACTGAAAGAAGCCCGTCGTATATATGTATATGTATATATATATATATATATATATATATATATATATATATATATATATATATATATATATGTTTGTTTGTGTGTCTGTGTTTGTCCCCGAATCATCTCTACATCATCTACACCATCGCTTGACAACCGTCGCTGGTGTGTTTACGTCCCCGTAACTTAGCGGTTCGGCGAAAGAGCCCGATAGAATAAGTACGAGGCTTACAAAGAATAAGTCCTGGGGTCGATTTGCTGGACTAAAGGCGGTGCTCCAGCATAGCCGCTGTCAAATGTGTGAAACAAGTAAAAGAGTAAAAGAGTAACGGTTTTGTCCGGCGTGCTAACGGTTCTGTTAGCTCGCTGCCTTGAGCTTGTTCCTAAATTAAAAATAATTAATATTAGAAGCAATTATGGTCTCTGAGACATTTCCTGGTGTGCTAGTTTCTCAGTTTAACAGCCATACTCGCGCCTATATTAAAATATTTCCGCATTTCGTCTACTGTTGAGCTCGTTTTATCATGACATACTGTGATTTTGTTAAGTTTTATCATGACATACTGTAACTTTGTTACGGCTCTTTACGTTTTGAGTTCAAATTCCGGCGAGGTCGACTTTGCCATTCATCCGTTCACGGCCAATAAAATAAGTACCAGTTGAGCATTTGGGTCGATGTAATCCACTGACCACACCACCACCGCCACCACTATCATTAAAATTACTGACTTTGTTCCAAAATCTAAAACAATTATTCTCAACTGGATATTCTTGAAGTCCTACCGTGGATATTTCGTAATTTTCTGATCGCATAATGCCCCTACTTCCTTTATAGTCGTGGTTGATTTAATCTTTCCATATCAGATTTTAGGAAGTGTATTTTAAATACAGTTATTATTTTTCTTGTTTCCCTGTCTAGTCTTGCTAATTGCTACCACAATCACTATTGCTGCAACAACTCGATCACCAACGTCTATTACGTTATCTTTTCTATTTAGATCTATTTCAAGCATTATTCTAATGCGTCTATAATATTCCCCCGTCTCTTATCTTTTCTGTCTACTTCATATATTCGTAAGTATATATGTAAGTCTGTATTACCTTTAATTGTCTTATCTTTCTTCTTTAACTAACATTATATTAGCAATTTTTATTAATTTTCTTCTCTTCAAGATTGTCTTGGCACTTGGCACATTTTTCTAAGCCGAGGTAATTTAGAATTTTCTTATTTGAAACTGAGTATTCTAATGACCCCACGTCGTGTTCAAAGCAGCTAGTTCTTAACATTTTTCAAACAATGTAGAAATATCACAAACCTCTCCACGCTTACAGACAGAAATCAGCTGGGACAACTTTTAATACGTTATTTACAACCATCAGCGCATTTTATAATTGATAATTAAAACTTATATCATTGAATACTATCCTTGGGATGTTATTTCGTTGGTCTGTGGAGGCACAGTTGTCTGAATATTTTGATTTATTTACACATTCAAAATGTCACGTTCGTGGTTTCCATCTTTAGACAGAGTGTCTTATTCTTTGAATGTTCCTAACCATTATTTTTTTAAAATTTGATTACGTCATTGAACTACTCTCATGGTGGAGCACCGACTGGAGGGTTTCTGGTCGAACTAATCGACCCCAGTATATACTCTTTTACTCTTTTACTTGTTTCAGTCATTTGACTGCGGCCATGCTGGAGCACCGCCTTTAGTCGAGCAAATCGACCCCAGGACTTATTCTTTGTAAGCGTAGTACTTATTCTATCGGTCTCTTTTGTCGAATAGCTAAGTTACGGGACGTAAACACACCACCATCGGTTGTCAAGCAATGTTGGGGGGACAAACACAGACACACAAACATATACACACACGTACATATATACGACAAGCTTCATTCAATTTCCGTCTACCAAATCCACTCACAAGGCTTTGGTCGGCCCCAGGCTATAACAGAAGACACTTGCCCAAGGTGCTACGCAGTGGGAATTAACCCGGAACCATGTGGTTGGTAAGCAAGCTACTTACCACACAGCCACTCCTGCGCTTATAGTATATACTTCTTTTAAGATCTGGTAATTATTCTATTGGTCCTTTTTGCAAAACTGCTAAGTTACAGAGACGTAAACCAACAAACACCATATTTCAAGAGGTATGGAGGAACACGCACATACACACGCACACATGCACGCACACAAACACACACATACATATATACATACACACACACACACACATACATACATACATACATACATACATACATACATACATACATATGTATTGGAAAACCAGTTAGAAATATCAGCAAGATATAGGTTTCGTAAGCTGGCTCATATACCTACATATACCTGGCTCATATACCCGGAGCAGGATAAAGAAAGTGTGCCCCCCCACCCATAGAAAAAGGAAGATGAGCAACGGCAGTTGCTCACCAGTTAAATTGCAGTCAGCGGGTGAAGAGGAGGACCGCCGGGTGTGGCGGTGGAGGCCCCACCTTCCGCAGACGAAAAAAGAAGGAAAAGGAAAACAAAGAAATAGGAGGCGGACGGCGGACGTCACTGTGCCACCGGCCAAACCCGAGGCCTCTCCGGTGGGTAGTGTGCCACAGGAGCGGAGGCTCTGCCAGAGGGAATTGTGCTACTGGCAGAGCAGGCCGCGGTCTCTCCCGGTGACGAGGAAGCAGAGATTATCCTCTGTTACCTCAAGGGAGGGCCCATTGAACTTTATTTGGATAAGCGTTTGGATCGACAACGTTACGATTCGACCACTATAGACCATCCAAGTTGGCCTCCGCAGGTGTGTGCGGAGATCATATATGTCAGTGAAGGAAATGAAATGGAAAGGATTTACGACAAGAAGGACTTTGTGCTCATGAAGCCGGGCCAGCCATTGCGGGCTTTCCTGCAGGCAGCAGGAATCTTACTTGGGGTCCCGGATGTGGAAGACTATAGAATTTGATTGATTTGATTTTGTGGTTGTAATAATGATTTTTATTGAACAAGGTTTTTGAGGGGTTGTCGGTCGGCGGGCGCCGGTGCCTCTCCCATCTTTTACTCATCTTTTTGTATTCATTTCATTCATTAATGTCCGTGTCCAGCCCGCAGCTTCTTTATGTCTGTTTGTCTTTGTTTGTCCCCCCTATATAATGCCTTTATGGCAAAATCTATGAAATAAAGAAGCTTACTTTCCAACCACATGCTTCCGGGTTCAGTCCAACTGCACGGCACCTCGAGCAAATGACTTTTACTATAGCCTTGTGTTGACCAAAGCCTTCTAAGTGGATTTCGTAGACGGAAATTGAAAGAAGCCCGTCGTATGTGTGTGTGTGTGTGTGTGTGTGTGTGTGCGCGTGTGCGCGCGCGTCTTTATGCTTGTGTTTCCCCAGCCCACCTTCCCATCACCTGTAGCAACTAGTTTTGGTCTGTTTACGTCCCTGTAATCCAGCAGTTCGACAAAAGAGATCGATAGAATAAGTACTACGCGTAAGAAATAAGCCTTGAGATCGATTCGTTCGACTAAAACTCTCCAAGGCGGTGCTCCAGCATGGCCGCAGTCAAATGACTGAAACAAGTAAATGGATAAACGAATAAGCGTTCTAATAAAGTGTAGTATATTGCCATTTAAGTGTGGCTGACCCCTAGGGGTGGATGTTACTGTTGCTTTTAGCCCCAGGAGGACATCTCCTCCAGCTGGCTTATCGACACACGACTGTGTCCTGTTTGCCAAGGGAGTTATCCCTCTCACCACGACCAGCAGCACGAACGTATCCGGATTTCAGGGTTATTTCCCTTCTTCGGCGTTCGACAGCTGATGACCTTGGTGAGAGAGAAAAACCTGGCAAAATCTTATATCTTCTTTTCCAGTGACATTCTTCACTGATATTGAAAAGGTGAAAACAAGCAATGTTAATTCTCTAAATGAAGTATTAACAGTAACTGCACGATAAAGTGTAGTATATTGCCATTTAAGTGTGGCTGACCCCTAGGGGTGGATGTTACTGTTGCTTTTAGCCCCAGGAGGACATCTCCTCCAGCTGGCTTATCGACACACGACTGTGTCCTGTTTGCCAAGGGAGTTATCCCTCTCACCACGACCAGCAGCACGAACGTATCCGGATTTCAGGGTTATTTCCCTTCTTCGGCGTTCGACAGCTGATGACCTTGGTGAGAGAGAAAAACCTGGCAAAATCTTATATCTTCTTTTCCAGTGACATTCTTCACTGATATTGAAAAGGTGAAAACAAGCAATGTTAATTCTCTAAATGAAGTATTAACAGTAACTGCACGATAAAGTGTAGTATATTGCCATTTAAGTGTGGCTGACCCCTAGGGGTGGATGTTACTGTTGCTTTTAGCCCCAGGAGGACATTTCTCTCTCACCAAGGTCATCAGCTGTCGAACGCCGAAGAAGGGAAATAACCCTGAAATCCGGATACTTCGTGCTGCTGGTCGTGGTGAGAGGGATAACTCCCTTGGCAAACAGGACACAGTCGTGTGTCGATAAGCCAGCTGGAGGAGATGTCCTCCTGGGGCTAAAAGCAACAGTAACATCCACCCCTAGGGGTCAGCCACACTTAAATGGCAATATACTACACTTTATCGTGCAGTTACTGTTAATACTTCATTTAGAGAATTAACATTGCTTGTTTTCACCTTTTCAATATCAGTGAAGAATGTCACTGGAAAAGAAGATATAAGATTTTGCCAGGTTTTTCTCTCTCACCAAGGTCATCAGCTGTCGAACGCCGAAGAAGGGAAATAACCCTGAAATCCGGATACGTTCGTGCTGCTGGTCGTGGTGAGAGGGATAACTCCCTTGGCAAACAGGACACAGTCGTGTGTCGATAAGCCAGCTGGAGGAGATGTCCTCCTGGGGCTAAAAGCAACAGTAACATCCACCCCTAGGGGTCAGCCACACTTAAATGGCAATATACTACACTTTATCGTGCAGTTACTGTTAATACTTCATTTAGAGAATTAACATTGCTCGTTCTAATAAAATCGCTGTTCTAACTAATTAAATTAGTATTGCCTTTATTACTAATACTTTATTACCGTGTTACCGAAACAGCTCAAATATTGATGCCTATTGTTGTATCGTTTGTATTCATCTCCGTTTTAAACATCAATTTTATGCTTCTTTAATATTCCTTCTTTATATTTTGTTCAGTTCATTGCTTTCTAGATGCTGCCAGAAAATTACAAAACTATATTTTGTCTACGTCTCCTATCTTTGCTTCTTCTTAGCTACGATGCTAGATAGATAGATAGATAGATAGATAGATAGATAGATAGATAGATAGATAGATAGATAGATAGATAGATAGATAGATAGATAGGGAGACAGACAGACAGAGAAAGAGATAGATAGATAGATAGATAGATAGATAGATAGATAGATAGATAGATAGATAGACTGACAGATAGATAGATAGATAGATAGATAGATAGATAGATAGATAGATAGATAGATAGATAGACTGACAGATAGATAGATAGATAGATAGATAGATAGATAGATAGATAGATAGATAGATATGTTTCCTTATTGGCCACACAGGGCTGAACACAGAGGGGACAAAATACAAAGTAGAGCTTTTCTTTTTGAGAAGAGAAGGAAAAAGGGGGTAGAAATTCGATCAATAGGGATCGTGAAAAGAAAAAAAATAATAAGCCGATCGATAGGGATCGTGTATCACAGAAATGACATAATGTAAAAAGGGAAAGAGATTAGGTTTATCCGTGGAAAGAAAAGCTTACGGAAAAGACCACGGTGACCTTGGGCAATAATGTCATGCAAAGAACACGACAGTAAGTGACTCTCTTTTTCCCTTTCTTTTTCTGAATCATAAGACTATGCTTAAGGTGGCTCCGTCATTCACATGTTCCATCCCTGCTACATTCACCCATCTTTTTTTGAAACATTCACTAGACAAGACTTCCCTCTCTACTGTCACCTTCCACTTCAAGTGATTCTTGAAGAAGTTGATGAGAGATTGACCAGAGAGAAAAGTGTTTATTTCTAGATCTTTCAGACGCGTCCAACATACACATTCTTTCGACATAGCCACAAGTACGATGAAAATGGCTCTTCCTTCCCGTTTCAAGGAAAGAGGCGCGAACAATATTCACGATAGACTCGGCTGATAAACTGACTCGTCCGACACGCGATAGCAGTCGTTCGACATAAGCCCATCAAAACATTGTCTGGTTTAAAAAGCCACATCAGACGCCATGACAGGTCTAAGATGTAGGTACAGGGGGTAGTCAAACTCTGCATACGGAATCGAAAACGACCATCATGTATGTATTTGTTTATAATTTGTTTTTATCAATGTTGCCTTGGTGCATTTTTTGCGAACCAAATTTCGTGTTCGTATCAATTCTTTAACTGAATCCGTGTATTTTCAGTAACTGTGTTTCTAGTTGTTTATTACTGTTGCAGCATACAATTTGAGGCCATCCATAAACAAAAGCTGCATTGCTGTCTTTCCATAGCATTTATGTCCGACTTCGCTTTGGTTTAGCATGGCAGTTGACAGTGTTAACGCCAGAAAGATTGAGAGTGAAGATGGAAAGTCTCTTTTGAAATATTCCACTCGTAATTAGTTTCAGATTCGTTTTCATAATTCCCTCGTTTGTATCTGCAGAACAGCTGACCATTTATTAATAACGTTATACCTGATCATTATCGCTGTTACCTTACTACTAACTGTCCGCAGAATCTATGAATGACGAATATGGTTAAAAGCTTTCCTAGTTGTCAATCCTTCTCAGGTTAGATCCTTCTTTCTCTTTCAAAATTTTTCAGTTATGATTTTCTTTTTTTCTTAAATCAGTGATATATCTTTACAACCATACGAGCTTTGTGTTCTTCTGGCACTGAGATTTTTTCAGATAATCATTTATCCTCTACGAAAATTATGGACATATTACTGCTCGCGCAACCTTCTGAATGACATTCCTATTTTCACGAAGAAAGAGTATGGCCCACCTGATGTGGCACGTTTTTCGAGAAAGGTTGCCCGATATTACTGAAGTAAAGTCTTTGTTCTCTGTTGACAAACAGTTTAAATATATATATATATATATATATATATATATATATATATATATATATATATATATATATATATATGTATATATATATATATATATATATATATATATATATATATATATATATATATATATATGATCAGATATATTGATAAATCGGGTATACATGATCATGTATGTAAAAATGGAGACCACCTCCCCCTGTGGGATGAAATTAAAATAATAGACAAAGAACACCACTGGAAAATACGAAAACTAAAAGAAGCAGCACATATGCGAGGACACAACCACCTCCTAAGCAGACCAAATGCAGATATGAACAGCATATGGGAACCGGTTATATGGAAAGATATGAGAGTATTAGATTTATAAGCCCTAAAATTCACTCCATAATTGCCCACGGAGTGATTAAGAGCGCGGGCTTCTAACCCCAAGATTCCGAGTTCGATTGCAGGCAGGGACCTGAATAATGCTAATAGAAATAATAATAATAATAATAATAATAATAATAATAATAATAATAACATCCAAAAATACCTTATGAATGAGAACGCAGGTTCGAAATTTCCCCAAGACACTTGATGAAGGCTGGAGGATATATCACCCGAAATGTTGTATTAACAACAAACAAGATGAGGACAAATGTCCGTCAAATGTAAATAACGTACATAATTCCTAATCTCTTAAATATAGAACTACATCTTGTTAAATTAACTACTCCATTGGGACTGAATTTACTCTCCGATTTGGGTTATTTTCTTCCTAGTTATAAAATACATTCGTTCTGGTGGTCTCGAATTGGGAATGTAGCATAACTGTAAGATATATATGTGTAGCATAAAACCATTTTTATTCGTATCAATTCATGCTGTTTCTGCTTTATTTACGGGATTTAAAACTTAAGAGCCAGACTTTGGTCAGATTATAATCTTTTCTTCTTTTATCGATTACGATTACCGGTTTAATGTTTTTGGTTCTCACCGCGTTGTTTTGAATGTCCAGGCTACGTCTATGAGTGTAACCTTCCATTGCAAGAACGGCAATGTGTGAATAGAACAATCTTAGGCAATTATTTCTGACAGAACCAGCGATCTCGTAAATTGGTTGTGGTGTCATGATTGTTCATGCTGATGCTGGTGCTGATGTTGAAGGTAATGCTGATGAGGATGATGAGGAGGAGGAAGAGAAAGAGGTGGAGGAGGAAGCTTGGCGTGATTTTGGTGCTTGCGTTAGTAGTGGTTGGGCTGCTGCTGCTGCTGCTGCTGTTGATGATGATGATTATGATGATGATTATGATGATTATGATGATGATGATGGTGGTGGTGGTGGTGGTGGTGGTGATGACGATGGTGATGATGACGATGGTGATGATGACGATGACGACGACGACGACGATGATGATGATGATGGTGATGATGATGATGATGATGATGATGATGATGATGATGAAGATGATGAATATATATATATATATATATATATATATATATATATATATATATATATATATATATGATTTACATATATAGGCGTACGTTCACGTGTACAAACGCATTCCTTCGCACACACACATACATATTCATATGCATACGTACAAACCTACATACACACACAGACACACAGACACACACACACACACACACACACACATACATGAGAAAATTGCAACTCTGATATCCCTGAAGGCTATATAGCTTTTCATGTCTACCTATTATCACAGTTCCATTGGGTTACGTAACAACGGATTTTATACAAAAGGCTAGACATACAAGCGGTGGGGAGTCTCCAAGAAACAACAGCCCAAACTGATTCGTAATTCCGAGAAACACAATGGAACGGTGCTTCTTTGAAGGTTTCTAAACTATTTCATGGATCCCCTGGAAGATATGACCAAATTCGCACGTGCATTTTGAAGTACGCACACATATATAAACATACGTAGTTAAATCTATATGTATGCGTGAATTATACATATATATATATGTATGTGTGTGTGTGTGTGTGTGTGTGTGTGTGTTTATGTGTTTATATATATGCGTGAATTATACATATATGTATGTGTGTGTGTGTGTGTATTTATATATCTATATGTATGCGTGAATTATACATATATATGTGTGTTTGTATGTGTGTGTGTGTATTTATGCATTTATATATATGCGTGAATTATACATATAAATATATGTGTGTGTGTGGGTGTGTATGTGTGTGTGTGTTTATGTACTATATGTATTTGTGAATTAGACATATATATGTGTGTTTGTGTGCGTGTGTGTGTGTGTGTATTTATGTATCTATATGTATGCGTGAATTATACATATATATATGTGTGTGTGTGTGTGTTTATGTGTGTGCGTGTATGTGTCTGTGTGTTTATGTATCTATATGTATGCGTGTGTGTGCATGACTATATATATGTATTAGTGTATGTGAAATAAGAGTCAATAAGAGTCAATAAGAGTCAAAACGATTCATTAGCCACGAAAAAAAGTTGACGGGGGAGACAAAGGTCCCCACTAAAGTCGCATATATGCCCATACACACATATAAATATAGGTATATATATATATATATATATATATATATATATATATATATATATATATATATAGATATATATATAGGTATATATATATATATATATATATATATATATATATATATATATATATATATATATATATATATATATATATGTGTGTGTATATGTATATGTATATGTATATATATATATATATATATATATATATATATATATACATAATATATATGCATGTATGTATATATGTATGAGTATATATGTGTATGTATGTATATTAATGTATATAATCAAATGTTTACGTTTATGTATATATATCGGCTCCCGCCTCCCTTTACCCCTCACCTACCACCCCACCACCCAACCTCTCCAACGCACCATTCTCCGAACTTTTCGGAGCCTCTTCACACATCTTCCCTAACCGACCCCTCTTTCAAACGAGCCCACAACCTACGAGACCTCTTGGGCCACAGGTTCTTCCCCAACCCAACCTCCCAACCTGGCTCATTCCCATGCTCCTGCCCACGCTGCCGCACTTGCTCTTATCTCTCCAACACCACCCTCCTCACCGGCACCCATCATCGACCCTATCTCATCACCGACTCCTTCACCTGCACTTCTACCAATATCATCTATTGCATCTCCTGCTCTCTCTCTGCCATTCTCTGTACATTGGACAAACGGGAAGCCGCTTGGCTGACCGGTTCGCGGAACAACTTCGAGACATCCGCCTGGCAATGACACCCTGATGTTAACGCTATTTCCGTTCTACCGATCACTCTTTGCAACAACTGCCCTTGTTCGGATTGTCCTTGGACAGGGGCCGTCAGGACTCCCGTTTGCGCCGTGAACAGGGATTAATCTTCTCTCTTGGTTCCTTTGCGTCAGATGGGCTTAATTCTCCTCCCCTTGCCTCTCTGCCTCTCTCCCCCTCCCTCCTATTTCCTCCTACTCACCTCTCCTCTATTGCTCCGATTCGTACTTCTCTGTACTTCTCTTCACCCCTACTCTCTTTCTCTCTTCTCTCTTACTTTCTTTCTTCTCTCACCTTCCCATTCCTTCCCATCCCACCCCCATCCCATATCTTACACCCTCTCCCACATACCCCACCTCTACCCCATCCTCTACCTATCCGCATATCTCCGACCTCTGCCTACCCACATATCCCACCTCTACTCCCACCCTCAACGTGACCCACACCCCACCATTACTTTCCCCACTCTTGCCTCCCCACCTCCCAACACCATCACACCACACCAGGCTACACCATACCACACAAAGCATCACATCACAACACACCACCACGCACACACCAGCACTGACCAATTCCTATCCCCACATTTTCACACCTACACATACACACATGCACACGTCATGATCACGAGCACTCTCTTACACACGCGCACCTTCGTTTTGGGATCACAACTACTTTGTTATCTTCTCTTCTTCTTAACTCTCCTGTGTGACCCTTCTGTCCGGCATTCGCCATGATAGATCTCTAACCACTACACACATTTTTCTCTCCTCGTTTCTTTGTGTTCCTTTCTGTAGAAGAGCGTTGGCTCGAAATGTTAAAGACTTTATCAATTCCCGAGCGTTATACTAATACATCTGTTTGTTTTCTACACCACCTGACTTCGTCTGTCGTTTTTTTGTGAATTGTCCCTATATATACATGTATATATATATATATATATATATATATATATATACATGTATATATAGGGACAATATATATATATATATATATATATATATATATATATATATATATATATATATATATATATATATATATATATTTATATACATATATATATATATATATGTATGCATGTATACATATATATATATATATATATATATATATAGGGACAATATATATATATATATATATATATATATATATATATATATATATATATATATATATATATATATATATATTTATATACATATATATATATATATATGTATGCATGTATACATATATATATATATATATATATATATATATATATATATATATATATATATATATATATATATATATATATATATATATATATATAGAGAGAGAGAGAGAGAGAGAGAGAGAGAGAGAGAGTTATTAATATTTCTAAGTCTCTCTAAAGGAGACTACGACAGCGGTACTGGAAATTAATAGTTATCGCCAAGCCAACATGGCAGTCCCAAAATTAGGACG
This sequence comes from Octopus bimaculoides, assembly GCF_046866305.1. Classification (NCBI taxonomy): domain Eukaryota; kingdom Metazoa; phylum Mollusca; class Cephalopoda; order Octopoda; family Octopodidae; genus Octopus; species Octopus bimaculoides. The sequence continues at coordinate 10,770,657 of NC_142951.1, forward strand.
AAAGCTGCCGTGAATTAGCTCCATATATATATATTTATATACATATATATATATATATATGTATGCATGTATACCTATATGCATGTCTACGTAAGTATATATATGCTTATATGTTGTTGCGTGTTTGTACTAATGTGTGTATATATATATATATATATATATATATATATATATATATATATATACATATATACATATATATATACATATGCATATATATAAATATATATATGTGTGTGTGTGTGTGTGTGTGTGTGTGTGTGTGTGTGCATAGATTTGTGTACATTAATTTCTTATACATTCTTCATATGTCCTTTTTCATTTTGGCCGTGTCTTTCCTTTTTTCCTTTATATTTTATTCGTTCTATCTTCTCGTTCGTTTTTATGTCAACCGTATTGTATGTTTTGTGTTCTTCAGCTTGGAACAAGGAATACAATATTTTTCTTCATTTTAAACATTTATTTATATTTCAATTGCTGAGGAAACGATAGATATTCATTTCTGAATATTTATTTTAAAAATATTTTTCGAATATCTCTTATGGAAACATATGTTCAAGGATCATGTAAATAAATATTTTTATTATATATTCTATTATTTTACTCATTCTATTTTTTCGACTGGAATTGATTAACTAGGAAATAAAATAGTATTTTTTTCATAATTCACGCCGTTTCCATATTGAGTTCTAAGTTACAGCTAATTGTGCGTATCTTAAAACATTTTGATACATATTCAATCGAAAATTGAAATATATATGTATATTCTCCCTCCTATTGAGTTCTAATGCTTTTCTCCGTATATCAAGGAGAGAAATTTTATAGGAATGTCTTTGAAGAATATACCGATACCTCGGAAGAAAGATTCCTGGAAATTGTTATTCAAAAAACAAATAATTTTAATCGAAGAATTAGATAGCACGCTTTCTATTTAGATCGGAAAATATATTTTCTTAAAAATAAAAACAACGGCAAAATATAAGGATTTAAAACTTACCAGAACCCACCAGAAAAACCCGATTCAGGATAATTTCGAAAAGGATCTATTTCAAGTGAGTAAAAAAGTTGATTTTTTATAAATACAAGGGTGATTCCCAGAAAGAACTTGCCAGTAAGGTAAGGTCTGTAAAAAGGGCAAATCTACGTTCTTTAGGATAAACCGGTAATTTATACAGCAAAATTGAACAAACATATGCTACGTTGACATTGAAAGAACTAAATTAAAGCTACATAATGATATATTATATATCAAATTAACTTATAATAATAATTTCAAATTTATTGATAGATATGGATTAACGAATCGAAGAGAAGCACTTAAACGTATGTCTTGCATTCAGTTTGAAAGATCGTAGACCGAACTGATATATATATATATATATATATATATATATATATATATATATATATATATATATATGTATATATATATATATATATATATATATATATATATATATATATATACAAATTAAAAGGGTAAAGGTTTATCAATTTATTAATTTATTAATAAATCAACAATTAATAATTTTTACCAAGCCCTTCGGTATGAAAGCACCATTATCGGTGGAGAACTTATTTAAAAGTCCCCATACATTTATAAACATAATTAAGGGATCAGCAAGCATTTGATCCACCATATACCGAAGTTCAGAAATAGCAGCTAAAAAAGCTGAGACTCCAACAGATAGCATTACTTGTAACTCACAAAGGCAAAAACAAGGAGAAAAAAACAATGAAAACTAACCATTCCAAAGTTAATCGCAGACGCGTTTCTGGATTATGAGTGATAAATACTCAATTTCCTTAATCAATACGATATTCCAGTAGTAAATTCGACCATGCTAGCAAATGGTGAAGCAAATGCTTGCTGATCCCTTAATTATGTTTATAAGTGTATATATATATATATATATATATATATATATGTATATATATATATATATATATATATATATATATATATATATATGTATATATATATATATGTATATATATATATATATACATATATATATATATATATATATATATATATATATATATATAAATACATATATATATATATATATATATATATATATATATATATATATATATATATATATATATATATATATATATATATAATAAAGTAAAGTTGTGGAATACCGTACGAGTGGAAATATATATGAAAGAAAGTTTGAAAATGCACTTATTTTTAAAAAATATTTATTTACTTAACCGGTTTCACTTTTTTAGAAAAAGATTATCAAAAGTCTTTGAGAATAATAAAAAATGTTAAAAAACAGTCTGAGTATTAAAATGCATATATACATTCTTTGATGATAAAATATATTTAAAGTATAAAGCTTTGTATGAACTTTGTAGTGTTACATACTGATTGTCATATTAAGGTGAAATTGTTAAAAACAGTGTTAAAAACAGTGTATGAAAATACACATATGGAAAAATACATATACATATACATATTCTCATACATATTCTTTGACAATCGAATAAAATTGAGAAGGAACTGACCTGGCCTTTTTCTCTTGTGTATATTGAAGGAATGTTTTACTGTCTTAAGAGACAGTATGACTGGCTAGCTGGGGTGGGAGGGAAGAAGAGTTAAAGAAGATTTTTTTATTTTTGGTTGGTCTGTGACAGTCTGTCATGGTTCACTGGTTTTTGGGACTGGTTCTGTGCACATCTCTATGTGTGTGTATATATGTGTGTTTGTGTCCGTGTGTGTGGGTGTGTGTGTGTGTGTGTGTGTGTGTGTGTGACGTTTTTATTGGTCCCAGAGTTTATTGTGGAATGTGTATATGAGTGTGTGTTTGAGTGTTTTTTGTGTCGGTGGGGATATATATACATATATATACATATACATATATATATATATATATACATATACATATATATATATATATATATATATATATATATATATATACATATATATGTGTCTATGTGTAAACATATATACGTATATATACATATATTCATATACATTCATATATATATATATATATATATACTTACACACACACACACACACATACACACATACATATATATACACACGCACATGCATACATATAAAGATACCTAGATAGATATAACATCTATGTGCGCATGTACAGGGAAAGTCTATCGGTTTAAATGAACCGAAATTATTGTCTTCTAAAATTTCTTCTCTCTTGATCAATTGACTTATTTTCCCTATCTCAATCAGATATAGGCAGATTAAGTAAAAATAATTGAATTAAACATTAGATGAAAACATAGCTTAAGCTTGTACTTTGGAAAAATACGAACGAAATATCGAATTAACTTATAAATTCAAAATATTTAATCTAGTATTTATTTCCTCCAATTCGACACAGAAAGCTACTATTCATCAATTTCACCGATGTATGTTAAACAAAGCCTTGATTTTCGCAAGTAAAATTATTGATTTAAACAAGGATGAAATTAATATCGTTCTTATTGCTCAAAAAAACATCAATTCATTTTCAGAACGGTCTGCGGATTAGAAGTTGAAGAATGGATTTATGTGATATTATTATAGGATCATCTCATTCTGCAGAAGCTACTGACTTCTTTCGAATATGCTTATTTTATCAAATCAAGGATTCATTTAATGATATCGGAGGTAGTTTATATAGAGATGATGCTCTTTTAAATGTTTTTAATTATACCCCACAGGACTTGAGTGACTCGACAAATAATTACATAGATTTTCCGACAATATAACCTATCGATATCATTCAAAGGAAATATTTAAAATGTTAAATTCCTGGATATTTGGATTTTCGGGCCAACCTTTTCACAAACTGAACGAAAATCTGCATTATATCCATAAAGTTTCTAAGCAGCCCCAAAGTACTATTAATGGATTATTGAGAAATATTTCAACTAAGATCTCTAGACTTTCTGCAAATAAACAGATATCCCAGAGTAATGCCGGTTATCATAATAAGGCACTTAGATGCAGTGGCTTTAATGAATGTTTTAAATATACATCAAATAATATATATACAAACTAGGATAAACCAAACACAAATTGTAGAAATAAAAAGAGGTTTAAGAACGATTATAATATTGAAACTAATAACTCTAATGATAGCAGAAGCAACATCACTGTTGATTTGAATAATAATAATAATAATAATAATAATAATAATAATAATAATAATAATAATAATAATAATAATAATAGTAATTATAATAATGATGATGATGATGATGATGATGATGATGATGGTGATGATGATGATGATGATGATGATGATAATGATAATAATAACAATAAAAATAAAAATAAAAATAATAATAATAATAATAATAATAATAATAATAATAATAATAATAATAATAATAATGATAATAATAATAATAATAATAATCATAATAATAATAAATACCCTGATGATTACACCAGGACACTGGCTCTCGTGCCTTCTAATCTTAAATGATTGGAAGTGCTATCATGTACATGTTTTGTCTTGGTATAAACGATGGACTACAGCAAATATTCTTCCCACTACCACAGATTTGCTTTTCAGTTGTTTGACCTTAACAAGTTGTGCATGTCTCTAAGTGGCTGACGATATGTGCATCTCTGATCATGAGCAGAAGTAGTGGGGAAACATCATAATCATGTGTCGAGAGAAATTCTTTGGGGTTTGAATAGTTCAACATACTTAAATAACCCATGTTCAGGGACCTTCTGAGCGGGATGGGCTACTCAACCAGATGAAAATTCTAACAGCCCCACCTGCAAGGTCATGAGCTGTTTATCTTGATATGAGGTCACCATGTCACCCACATTTGGTTGTGATGCATGTCCCTAGTGTACCCGTATCAGACGGATAGCTATGATGGGTATACTGGGCTTCTTATATTTTACCCCAGTGTCACTTTAATGGCATGCACTACTCTCTCAGTCAATAATTATAGTAACAATACAAGGAAAAAGTCGGACCATTACTAATAAGGAATATGAAAAACTTCATTCCCTGAACAACAAATCTTGAAAGAATTGTAACTTGGTATAACATTCAATTCTGAACACAAATTAGAACTAATGAACCCAGAATTTTGTTTAAAATACTTAGAAAAAATTTCACACCGCAACATAAATACTATCAAGTCTATAATGATTATACCATAAAACATTCATATTCAGCCACACCTAATTAGCGCAAATTATTGCAACATCCATTTATCATAAAGTTAGGAAAGGATCAACAACAAAAACAACAACAACAACAACAACAACAACAACAACAATAATAATAATAATAATAATAATAATAATAATAATAATAATAATGGTATTAATAAAAATAACAAATTTAACATTAATATTAATAGGAATGAGTATAGCTGTAACTGTAGATGTACTAACTAATGGCCACTTAAATGATATCACCTGAGTAAAAATGTAATTTATAGATACAATGCCACAAACCGTAATATTATTAAGCAATGTATAAGATTTACATCAAATTCTTTGTAAACCAGATCTTCATCACTTAAATATTAATTTTTCAGTCATAAAGTAAAACAGCCAACGACATTTCGGGGTATATATATATATATATATATATATATATATATATATATATATATATATATATATATATATATATATATATGGTATATATATATATATGGTATCTTAAATTCAAAGTTATGGATTGTAAAATTGATTGGGGCAATTTAAGTTTTGCAAAACCATACAGGAGAGGAGACGTGATTGCCGATTATGTACACGCGAAGGATTTGAAATATTACTGGCTAAAATCTAACTTATTGAATAAGAACGAGCGAATGGTCAATTGCCACCATAAAATAAGAACATTTAAAAACTATAATGCGAAGCCATAATAGGTTGTGAATTTTGTATCTATGATTTTATGTCTATATGTATGTATGTAACTATATGCATGTGTTTGGATATGTACTTGTATATTTATGCAGTTATACAAAATATTAATATATAAGTTCAAATACACACGCATGCATATAGATTCATACATTCAAACGCGCAAACATATACATGTATATATGTACATATACATATATATATACATATATGAATGTATATATGAATGTATATATATGTATAAATATGTATATATATGTATATATATATATATATATATATATATATATATATATATATACATACAAAGACATATATATATACACACACACGTTCGTGTGTATGAATTTATGACGTCTGTACGTGACTATATGAATGTGTGTGGATATGTACTTATATATAAATAAATTTTTATATATATGTATGTGTATGTATATATGTGCTTTTATACGCATCTGCATATGTATATCTATATATGCGCATGTATATATATATATATATGTGTGTGTGTGTGTGTGTGTGTGTGTGTGTGTGTGTGTGTGTGTGTGTGTGTGTGTGTGTGTGTGTGCATATTGGATGTGTGTATATATCTATCTGTGTGTGTATATAATTATATGTATATGTTTGTATGGGTATATGCATATATGCTCGTTTTTCTGTCTGTGCATATGTATATGTATGTACATACGTGAGCATACGAATGGATGTATCTGTATATGCATACACATATCTGTGTGCGTGTGTGTATGTGTGCGTGCGTGTGTATATGTGTGCGTGTGTCTATGTGTGCGTGTGTCTATGTGTGCGTGCGTTCGTTTTGGCTACCATTTCTAGCACACGCTATGATCCCTGGGTGTGAAGTGAGACTTGTTGCGTGTGTGAGTATGTATGTGCTTTCGTTTATGTGTGTATGTGTGTGTATACAAACCTGTACGTATGCATGTATGTGTGTATATCTATATTTGTGTATATGCTTGTATGTATATATGTGCATGTGGATAATCTTGTTGGTGTATAGGTATATGTGTATCTGTGTATGTATAAATGTATGTATGCTTGTATATATATGTCTGTTGTGTACGTGTGTGTCTGCCTATGTATGTTTGTGTATATATATTTGTGTGTGTGTATGCATATGTGTGTATATGTGTCTGTGCATATGTATATGCAATTGCGTACGTATGTGTTCACATTTGTGTAAGTCCATTTCTGTAATCTGTACGTGTGTATACATCTGTATGGATACGTATGTGCACACATATATGTATATGTATATATATGTGTGTATGTATGTATGTATGTATATATGTATATTTATGTATGTATATGAATGTATATGTGTATATATAAAAACGTACACACATGGGGAAGGGGCGTGTTATATAATCCAAGAATCTTATCGGACAACAGAAAGCGAGACTGTACGGTATTGCTATCTGTTGGAATGGTACTTAGAGGGCGCCATATTGTTTATTTGAAGAACGTCAAGTAATAAGATTCTTGAGAGTTAGCTCTAGATCCTCTTGGATTAAGGAACCAGGAGGAGCCCTGGGGCAATTAATTAAGGAATAGGACATTGCAGGCTTCCTCTCTCTCTCCCTCTTTCTTTCTCTCTCTCTCTCTCCCTCCCTCTCTTTTTCTCTGTCTCATTTTCTCTCTCTTTCTCTTTCTTTCTTTCTTTCTCTCTGTTTCTTTCTCTCTGTTTCTCTCTCCCTCTCTCTCTCTCTCTCTCTCTCTCTCTCTCTCCATGATCTTCATCTTCCATGTCATGTTGATGTTGATGTTCTTACTATCGTTGAAGTTATTACTGCAGTTATTGTCGATGATGATGATGGTTATGACGACGACAACAACGATGATGATGATGATGATGATGATGATGATGATGATGATGATGATGATGATTATGATGATTATGAGGGGGAGGGGGAGCAGCTGCAACAAGAAGAAGAGGAAGAAGGTGATGATGATGATGACGACGACGACGACGACGACAACGGTGACGATGACATTGACGATGATGATGGTGACCAAGAGGATTATGATGACGATGATGATGATGAAGAGGAGGGAAGGATGATGACGACGACGATGATGATGAAGAGGAGGGAAGGATGATGACGACGACGATGATGATGAAGAGGAGGGAAGGATGATGACGATGATGATGATGGTCATGGTGATGATGATCATGAGGATGATGATGTCGATGATGATGTTTTTATTGATTATGTTGTTATTGCTATTGCTGCTGGGATCACCATTTCTGATGTTCTTGCTATTGCTATTGCTGCGCTTGTTGTCCTCCTAGTTCTTGCTACTGCTGCTGCTGCTGCTGCTATCGTTGTTGCTGCTGTTGTTGTTGTTGTTGTTGTTGTTGCTGTTGTTGTTGTTGTTGTTGTTGTTGTTGCTGCTGCTCCTGCTGTTGCTACGGCTCGCTGTTGTTCTTATCAGCATCAACATTATCATCACTATCAGTACTATCACCATCATCATCATCATCATCATCATCATTATTATTATTATTATTATTATTAATATTATTATTATTATTATTATTATTATTATTATTATTATTATTATTATTACTATTATTATTATTATTATTATTATTATTATTATTATTATCATTATCATTATTATTATTATTATTATTATTATTATTATTATTATTATTATTATTATTTACGGTTTCCTTTCATTATGACTTCATTTCAGCTGTCTTCGTACCGGACATCCTTTTGTTTTCCTCACATTTATTCCATTTTAAATGGAGAATGCTTTCCATAATATATGGGCTGTACCCATCAAGTTCGCGGAGACTGGAGTTATCAGGGAGTTGCTTAATATACTTCTCAGCTCTCTTCCTTATCATTCCCAATGCACCAATTACTACTGGTATTATTGGAGTGCTAAGCTTCCACATTTTTTTGCCGATATTTATAGTGAGAAAGCTTTTCACATTCCTTTCTAGAGACATTTTGATCTTCTGGGACAGACATATCTATTACCAGACAAGTTCCTCTGTTGTAGACCTTGATCACAATGTCTGGTCGGTTGGAGTAATTTTTTCTGTCTGTGTGTATTGGGAAGTTCCAAAGGACGGTGACTCCTTCGCCATTTACTACATCCTCTGGATGGTGCCTGTACCACTTATGGGATTTAATTTTGTAGTATTGACAAGCATTCCGGTGGATGTACTGCCGTAGTCTGTCATATCTTATGAAGTACTCTTTTCAGCGAGGACTGGGCAGCCAGAAACCACATGATTGTTGGGAATCGCTAGCACATTTCTCTCCCACAATGAGAAGACATAATATATGTGTTAACCATGAAACCTGCTTCCATGTTTGTTTGGAATCGCTAGCATCCTTCTGTCGCACACTGCGGAGGCATAACATATATGTTAACCATGAAAGTTGTTAATATATTATCCGGGAAACCTGCCAATATTAAGGTTGCGCAATTGCTTGGGATTTCAAGAATCTTTCTATCACATATTGAAGAGGCGCGACATGTGTCGTCCATAAAATTTGGTATTACTGTCTTTTGGAAATTACTGTTTTGAGCCATAAGAATTATAGTGTCAGTTACCATGTTTCTATGGTATATAAATGAGCGGATTCACAACATTCCCCTTGTGTAGAACGCCAGTTCTTCAAAGGGTTAGTCATTTACAAAGAAGTGGATTTGAGCAACCTGAAACGAAGTGTTTTGCTCATGAACACGTCGCACCGCCTCGTCCAGAAAGTGATATCACTATTTTGCGATCGTGAGTGCAACGCTGTAGCCATGACATTTACGAAAGCTGCTAATATTGAGGTTGAATATTTCTTTGGAATCGCTAGCACCTTTCTGTCACACTCTGAGCAGTTATAACATATACCTGTCACCATTTGACCTTTTTCTAACGCAGAGAGAGGGAGATGGAGACAGAGATAGGGACAGAGGCAAACAGACAGACCGAGAGATTGTTGCTAGTTACTTGGGGAAAAAACAGAAAACTAGTAGCACTTTAAAATGAGGAAAAAATTATTGCATGCAGCCTGTGAGATTATGTTGAGTCACATCTTTGGAGCACCTTCAGGTTGATAGTTAAATGAATATTAGCGTAGCTATGAGACACGGCCATCAAGATCAGCAGAAAAGAGAGCGCGTGTGTGTGTATGTGTATGTGTGTGTCCTTGAGTACGTGTGTGTGTGTATGTATGTGTCCTTGAGTACGTGTGTGTGTGTATGTATGTGTCCTTGAGTACGTGTGTGTGTATGTGTGTGTCCTTGAGTACGTGTGTGTGTGTATGTATGTGTCCTTGAGAACGTGTGTGTGTATGTGTGTGTCCTTGAGTACGTGTGTGTGTGTATGTGTGTAGGGAGGATTGTGTGTGTGTATGCTTGTTGTGTGTGCTTGTGTAGTTGTTTGTGTAGTTGTGTGTGCGTGCTTGTGCGCCTGTGTGTTTATGTGTGCTTGCGTGAGTATGTTTTCTTGTGCATTTGTATGCTTGCATGTGTGTGCTTGTGTGTCTGTGGGCTTGTGCGTATGTGCGTGTTTATGTGTGTGCGTTTTTGTGTATGTGTGTGCTTCTGCGTGTGTTTATGCATGTGTGTGTGTGTGTGTGTTTGTGTTTATGTCCGTGTGCTTGTACATGTGTGTGCTTGTATACGTGTGTGCTTGTATGTGTGTTTATGTATGTGTGTGTGTTTGTGTGTGTGCTTGTGTGTGTGTGTTTATGTGCGTGTGCTTATGTGTGTGTGCTTGTATGCGTCTCTGTGTGTGTGTAACTTGATTCGCGTATATTTCTTCATGATCCTCCACTAATTCAAGCGTTCTTATTTTTTATTACTAATTTTTTGTTGTTGTTACTTTTGTTTCCCTGGTGTTTTTCTTTGATTTTTTGCCTTATTATTTATTTTGCTTCCATCCCTAAATGTATATATTTTGCACATAGATCTTACTTAACTTCATGACGCTAAAGAAAATCATTTGAAAAAAATATAACAAATAATAACAAATAGCAACAGGCAAGATTTTAGAAAATAAGGAAAAATTTTCTAATTTCAATTTCTCTGTAAGGGAGCTGAAAATTCAGTTTGAAAATAAATTGGGGTGAAAAACAAACAAAAAAGATACGGTGATGGTGGTGGTGGTGGTGGTGGTGGTGGTGACGATAACGATGACAATGATGGTAATGAGGAAGGTGAAAATAATTTTCGTAGTGGTGCTGGTGGTTGTGGTTGTGGTTGTGGTGGTGGTGGTGGTGCTGCTGCTGCTGGTGGTGGTGGTGGTGATAGTGGTGGTAGTGGTGGTGGTGGTAGTGGTGGTGATGGTAGTGGTGGTAGTGGTGGTGCTGGTGGTGCTGGTGGTAGTAGTGGTGGTTGTGGTGGTGCTGGTGCTGGTGGTAGTAGTGGTGGTGGTGGTGGTGGGACTGATATGGAGAACAACGATCAATGAACAGCGAGCAATGACGACGGCGACCGTGACAATGCTACTACTGATGATTGTGATGATGATGATGATGATGAGGAGGAGGAGGAGGAGGAGGACGACGACGACGACGACGACGGGTACAGTGATGGTGGTGGTGGTGATGGAGCTGCTGGTGGTGGCGGTTTCGTTTCTAGTGAGGACGAGGATAACAACGAAGACGACAACGATGATTACGACGATGACGATGACGATCGTGATGATGGTGATGGTGATCTTTGGTGGCGGTAGCATTGGCAGCAGTAGTGGTGGTGCTGCTGGAGCTGGTGTTGGTGCTGGTGCGGGTAGTGTGGCCTGTGATTGTTGTGACGATTGAAATGGCGATGGTCAGACGGTGCTGGTAATAGCTGTGGTGATAATGATGATGATGGTGATGATGATGATGATGATGATGATGATGATGATGATGATGATGATGATGATGATGAAGAGGAGGAAGGGAAGCAGAGGAATGGTGACGTCGACGATGATGACATTAACCAGTGCGAGCAGCGACAGGAGGACACGATGTTTTGTGTCTCATTCCGGTCAACTTTGACATAACACGTCAGCTTTGGATTTTGGAGACCGTTTGAAATAGTAGGTGTGAGGCTAGTAGTAGTAGTAGTAGTAGTAGTAGTAGTAGTAGTAGTAGTAGTAGTAGTAGTAGTAGTAGCAGAAGCAACAGAAGCAACAGCAGTAGCAGCGGGAGCAGCGGGAGCAGCGGGAGCAACGGGAGCAGCGGGAACAGCAGCAGCAGTAGCAGCAGCAGCAGCAGCAGTAGTAGTAGTAGTAGTAGTAGTAGTAGTAGTAGTAGTAGTAGTAGTAGTTGTAGTAGTAGTAGTAGTTGCAGCATCACCACCATTCCACGTTGCTTCAGTCCACTCAGCTGGCAAAAATGAGTAACCCTGCGACGGGCTGGCGTTCCATCCAGGTGGAGAACACATGGAAAACGAGAAACCGGTCCTCATGAGTCGCCATGCCTCGAGAAAGAAACGGAGGGTCCTGCGCTTTGCTCTACCGAATAAGAGATGGTACGGACACCATATGACACCAAAACACGGAGCACACTTCACATAACACACATATGAAACTGAAATGCTTCTCAATAATTAAACACCAAGAAGCAAATAAGTAATATTTGTAGCCACTTCAACATGGCTATCCGTTCGAACGGACTCTACTGCGATTTTTTAACCCCGAGAGGTAATCTCCTCTATCTGGTTAACGATGCAGAGCTGTATCTGAAAAATTGCGAGCAGGGGTGCGAGCCCCTACCATCTTCCGGCGACAAATAAGTGCTGCTGGCGATTTGTTCAAATATACTCTTCAAGGCGGTACTCCAGCATGGCCGCAGTGATCGAAACAGGTGAATGCACGTGTAAACAAACTCTGTAGATTGTGACAAACTACAGTATGTTCTTCATGTTACGTGTTTTTTCTTTTTTTTACCTCTGACGGGAAAAAGGTTCCTGGCAGTTGTTATGGAATTTCAGTTCCCTTAATGGAACGGGGACTTTTTTTTTTTTAGCAAAAGAGGTTTTTTCAGGAAATTTCGCAAATTTACTGAAATGCACAACACCGTAGGATTGGTAATATACCCACACGGTATCACACACACATATACCGAATATCTTCACACTCTTCTGTCCCGGAAAGCACTTTCTGTTCATTCCTTCTACCTCCGGTCACGTGGTCTGTCGGCGATTTTTTTCCCCTATTCCTATCCTTCTTTCCCTTTAGACTTTCCTCTTTTCCCGGTTTCCGAAGAAGAGCTATGCTCTAAACGTAAAGCAACTACTCTCTTTCTGCTTGTGCTACGTCCTCACGTTTGTTTCTTTTTCTCTGTGTTTCTTTTTTTTTTTTTCGCTATTTACTGCACGCCCGCACAAATCCCCCGTCCTTCCGACAGTTTCGGATTACCTGATTCATGGATATCTTTCTCTGCCATTGGATTCCGTCACCTTATTCATTTGGAGTACGCCATTTCTGCATCTTTCATTGTAAATATATATATATATATATATATATATATATATATGTGTGTGTGTGTGTGTGTGTGTGTGTGTGTGTGTGTGTGTGTGTGTGTAAAGTAAAATCTATGTAAAACCATATATATATATATATATATGTAAAAAGCTACATATATATATAAACACATTTATGCGTGTGTGCATGTATATATGTATGTATGTATGTGTATGTGCGTGTATCGTTGCACATACATGTCTATATATATATATATATATAGTTGTATATATAGTTATATATATAGTTATATATGCATGTATATGTGTGTACAAACATGTGAGTATACGTAAGATAAGGTATACAATTTCGTGGTAGGTATCCGTTTAACAAACAGAAACACGTATTGAAAGTAATATCCAAGAAATAATAACGCAGGAAAGAAAGAAAGAAAGAAAGAAAGAAAGAAAGAAAGAAAGAAACGAAGGAGGGAAGGAAGGAAGGAAGGAAGGAAGGAAGGAAGGAAGGAAGGAAGAAAAATGTAAAGAAAACGTTCAGAAAATGGTAGCCGGTCCTCTTCTGCATTTTTCCTTTTGATACCTTTGTTGTTGTTAATGGCGGCATAGTATGTTGTATGTTGAACCAGAAAGTTTATTTCGTACGTGAATGTACTGAAAAAGAGAACGATTTCATTCTGTGTTTTATCCCTTCGTTTTTACGGACATACATGTATATATATATATATATATATATATATATATATATATATATATATATATATATAGGTTATGGCGTAAGAATAAGATAGTATATATATTAGAATGAGATCGTTCACTTTTCTTGTACATTCATATGCTGTATGCGTGAGTGTGTGTGTGTATATACATATATATATATGTACACACAAACATAAACATATATATATATATATATATACGCACATATATATACAGACATATATATATATACATCACTATATATTGCAAAGCTACACGTGTACAATAAAAATTGCATAGATGTGTGTGCATATATATATATATATATATATATATATATATATATATATATATATATATATATATAAATATATATATATATATATATATTTAAATTTGTATTATACATATTCTTACACTTGAATATATGTGTTTAGATAGATAGATAGATAGATAGATAGATAGATAGATAGATAGATAGATAGATAGATAGATAGATAGATAGACAGACAGAGAGAAGACAGACAAACACACAGACAGACAGTCAGACAGATATTAAGAAGGAAAGAAAGAAAGTTAGAAAGAAAGAAAGAAAGAAAGAAAGAAAGAAAGAAAAAATAAAGAAAGAAAGAAAGAAAGAAAGAAAGAAAGAAGGAAAGAAAGAAAGAAAGAAAGGTAAATAAACACAGGTAAGCTTGTGATATATATTTACATGGAACACAAAATGTACATTGCAGAATAATAGAAAAAATGAACAAAAGAGGAATCGTGTAAATTTTTATCACAACAGCCGTTTCAAGACGGTAATAACTAAAAGTAATAATCATATTCCTATGTAATATGTGTATAAAATCATAGATGTATGTCCTGTGACACATCCCAATGAACATAAAATAAGTAATGGAATCGATGTCTTAGGCTGAAACCCTTCCAGGCCATTCCTCAGCATGTCTAAAATATAATAAAAGATAATAAATAAAATAGATAGATAGAGAGACAGACAGACAGACAGACCGACATAGAGATAGATAGATAGATAGATAGATAGATAGATAGATAGATAGATAGATAGATAGATAGATAGATCGATGGATAGATAGATAGATAGATTGGTGGACACATCTATATATATATATATATATATATATATATATATATATATATATATACACATACACATACACGCACGCACGCACACACATGCACACACGCGATAATGTGTGGGAAATCACCAAATGCTCAGACAAATACATATTGGAACAGATGGAAATTACTTTATGTAATTCTTCATTAACTCGTGACGATTAAATTTAGACGTGAACACATAAAATAAGCAACATAATAATTAGTTAAATTTGGACACTCATAACGTAAACTATACAAGAGAATGAAATGTGAGAATGAGGTAAACTTTAGAGGTACTAGGAGTCACAATGTTACACCTATAAATGATATTTTTAGTTAAGTATTCGAAAGGGTACCGATGAGCTATATTACAATTGCAGTCAGTTTTGTCAGAATGTAAATTAGATCAAATTCTGCCAAGTAAGAAAATACAATGTTACGTACAAGTTTAAATGTTGCACAAGAAAGTTTAATAGTGCCTGGCAGGAGAGTGAATAATCACTTAGAACAGAGACAAATATACGCACGTGAGATATATATATACAAACTTCTATATTGCATGGTGGATTATACCAACACGCATTTCTTTTACAGTGTCTCATATTTTTATCTGCAACAATATTAAGAATATACTAAAAATTAGCAGAATATTAACAGCTAGTGCTCGTTATACTAAGAATGATATTTAAAATCTTCATTAGAAGAAATATTTAATAATCTACACAAAGTCTGTTTAACTAAATCATTAATAAAACATCGATGGTAATTCGAAAGCATATGTGCATATTTTAAATGCTCATTAGGTTTATCATGACATATAACCATAAAAATTCTAAAACTTTCTTAAATTCAAATCTTTGCATACGAATAACTAATTTTATACATTAAGAATATTATCGTAATTTTCGAATTTCTTCTATACTATTAACATATTGTTATTTCTAACGGCATTTTATAATTTCATTATACAATTTTGTATTTGATTAATTGTATTCCCCTCTAAATTGTTGAGTGAATCTGTGTATGTTTACAGAGGTCCCTGAAATCTCTCTCTCTCTCTCTCTCTCTCTCTATATATATATATATATATATATATATATATATAATAAAAAGTAACAACAAGAGAGTGAGACCTCGATATTAGGATAAATAGAGGATTATTTGTATATGTTATAATTTAGAACAAACCGTAAAAGTTTGTCATTATGGTAATGTTTTGAATGTCGGAGCGAAGAGCTACGATACGTTCTCGTCGGCTATCAATGGCAACAGGAATAGCCGACGAGAATGTATCTTCGCTCCCCGACATTCGAAACACCGAGTACTGTAATGACAATCTTTTACTGTTTGTTATATATATAGGGTTTTTAACTCTTATTTGTAGCAATGTAGGTGCTACCCTACACCATCAATCACAAATAGTGTCATTTGAATTTTTCATTTTTTTGTTTTATACTACGTATAGCAGCCTTCGTCGTTTTACCTATGTGTGCGTGTGTGTGTGTGTGTGTGTGTGTATAGTGAGATAGATAGATAGATAGATAGATAGATAGATAGATAGATAGATAGATAGATAGATAGATAGATAGATAGATAGGTGGCGAGCTGGCAGAAACGTTAGCACGTCGGGCGAAAAGCTTAGCGATATTTTGTCTTCTGTTACGTTCTGAGTTCAAATTCCGCCGAGGTCGACTTTGCTCTTCATACTTTAGGGGTCGATGAATTAAGTACCAGTTACGAACTGGGGTCGATGTAATCGACTTAATCCCTTTGTCTGTCCTTGTTTGTCCCCTCTATGTTTAGCCTCTTGTGGGCAATAAAGGAATAAGATAGATAGATAGGTAGATACATACATACATACATACATACATACATACATAAATAGATAGATAGGTAGATAGATAGATATGCATATATAAATATATACATGTATATATATATATATATATATATATATATATATATATATATATATATATATATATATATATATATTCACACATACACACACATATTTGTGTTTGTACACACGCAGTGACCGAACAAGCGAAAAAGCAGGAATCAGTACGTCTCCTTGGAGTTACATGTACTTAATAACAATTTGATTAAGCTTCGCATTATTAAGAATTTTGTGGGTTTGTGATGCGTCAGCATAATCACTTTCACACACAAAGTGTTATATTGCATGTAATAATAGGCTGTATTTTTTAGGGTCTGCCGGGTATACATAGACCGCCTACTTTATACTTATGACACTCACGCAAACTCATGTGCAGCCTGAGACCTCGCGAACTAAAACAATCAACTCGGTGTCTACGTGATTTACTGTTGCTGCTGTAATACAACACATTGCAGAATAACGCTTAACTGGCGCCAATATCTTGTCTGTGCTACCACGTGCATTATCCAGTATAAAGAGCTGATGTCGCTGATTTTTACCACATCCTGTAGAATACCAATAATGTGACACCAACATACTGTCTACTTCACCACGTAGATTAACCAATTATGTAACTGACATCAATATATTGACCGAGAATAACCAAGTGACCTGAACTGTGCAATGGATATATAAGTTCTCTTGTCAGGAGAGCATTTTAAAATCTTTTTAAATTCTTTCTTCTCTGTCTCCATAATTCTGATCATACGGAAACAGAGGTGAGTCAAATGGTTATCATTATTATCATTGAGTGAGAGAGCAGTGTTATCAAATTGACACTGGGGTAAAATATATAAAGCCTAATATACCCATCATGACTACCCGTCTCATAAGTGTACACCAGGCATAGGCATCACAACCATATGTGCGCAACATGGTGACCACATATCAAGATAAATAGCGCATGACATTGCAGGTGAGACCCAGTTAGAATTTTCTTCAGGTCGAGAACCCCTACCGCTCAAAATGTCCCTGAATGTTGAACGAAACACCTATATTTCCAGAGATGAATTTTTCAGACCCCAAAGAATTCCTCTCAACACATGCTTATGATGGTCCCCAACTACTTCTGCTCGTAATCAGAGATGCTCATATTGTCAGCCACCAAGAGGCATGCTCAACTAGTTATGGTCAAGCAAGTGACAAGCAAATGTGTTATTCTTTTCTACTCTATGCACAAGGACTGTAATGTTTGGGGAGGGGGCCAGTCGATTAGATCGACCCAGTACGCAAATGGTACTTAATTTATCGACCCCGAGAGGATGAATGGCAAAGTCAACCTCGGCGGAATTTGAACTCAGAACGTAAAGACAGACGAAATACCGCTAAGCATTTCGCACGGCATGCTAACGTTTCTACCAGGTCGCCGCCTTAGCAAATTTGTGTTACTGAGCAGGATATTTGCTGTAGCCCGTCTTTTATACCAAGACAAAACATGTACATGATAACACTTCAAATCAGTTAAGATCAGAAGCTATGAGAGCGAGTGCCTGGTACTGCATATCATTTCGTCCCGACTTTACGCTCTGAGTTCAAATGTCACCGGGGTTGAGTTTGCCTCTCGCCCTTTAGGGATCAGAAAAATAAGTATCAGTTAAATCTTAGGGTCGAAGTAATCGATTGGTCCCCTTCCCACTAATTCCAAGTTTTGTGCCTTTAGTAGAAAGGATTATCATCATCATTATTATTATTATTATTATTATTATTATTATTATTATTATTATTATTATTATTATTATTATTATTATTTTATGTTTGACTTTTGCTTTGCATTTGTACAAGTTGGATCCAAGTCTCACCCAGAGACCTCAAGAGACAACAAGTTAGAAGTTCATGTAGGTGTTATGCCTAGGGTACCATATATTTGGATTGTGTTTGTTTTAAAATTTGAGATCACATAGACAGTATTTTACGTAGGATATGGGCAGTTCCCATGAGCACAATCTTTTGAACTTCAGCCATTTTTATTATTATTATTATCATTATTATTATTATTATTATTATTATTATTATTATTATTATCATTATTATTATTATTATTATTATTATTATTATTATTATTATTATTATTATTATTATTAGTTATATATTTATTTATTCATTATTAAGGTGAGGAGCTGGCAGTATCGTTAGCACGCCGGGCGAAATGCTTAGCGATATATCTCGTCCGTCTTCACGCTCTGAGTTCAAATCCCGCCGGGGTCGACTTTGCCTTTCATCCTACCTGGATCGATATATAAAGTACCAATGAAACACTGGGGTTGATATAATCGACTAGTTTCCTCCCCACAAATTTTCAGGCCTTGTGCCTTTAATAGAAAAGATTGTTATTATTATTATTATTATTATTATTATTATTATTATTTGATGAAATCTCACAGCTTATTTTGCTGAGTATGATGGAAAGCGTCAGCTGTCCGCAGCCAGCAGACTAACGCGACACTTGTTTACTGGTCATGCTTCAAGACCCCTGCAGAGAATTCTTGCAGTTTCAAGCAATGCTGATTGTTGTAGGTGTTCTACTTTCACATTTGTACCAATTTTTTTTCCAGCCATGTTGGTAGTTGAGTGCCGATACTTCGAATTGCGCCAATTACTATTGGTACCACGTCTACTCTCCTCATAGATCACAATCTTCGTATTTTTTTACTTCAACTTGTCATAGCTGTTCAGTTTTTCTTCTTCTATCTCTTTGATCCTATTGACACCATTATTATTTTTATTATTATTATTTTTATTATTATTATTATTATTATTATTATTATTATTGTTCAGTATTTTTATTTTTATAACGTGCTTTCACTTCACTACCGAGCGCAGCTCTGTGCGCCTTGGGTATGTGCTGTGGTTTGCTGTGGTGCTCTTATGTTTACTGTATTGAAAGTGTTTTGCGTAGAATGTGTGCAGGACCCAGTAGTGCAATTTTCTGTATGTTATATATATTTGTAAGTCCTGGTGTTTTTGTTATGTATTTGTCTGAATATTTTTTTATTATACCTAAGGCACCTACTATGATAGGAATAGTTTCTGTTTTTAGATTCCACATTCGAGTTACCTCTATTTCCAGGTCTTTGTATTTTGAAAGTTTTTCCATTTCTTTTAGAGAAACGTTGTCATCTGCTGGTATTGATACATCAATTAGAAAGCATTTTTTTTCTTCATGATCTTTGACAACTATATCTGGTCTAGTTTGAAGTTTGCTTTGTATTTGTACAAGTTGGTTCCACGTCTAACCCAGAGACCTCAAGAGACAGCAGGCTAGAAGTTCATGTTGGCGTTATGCCTAGGGTGTCGTATATATGGTTTTACACAAAAGTATTGTTCTAGGGAATGTTTAAGAAAGCATAAGAAAATTATGAGTTTGTTTTAAAATTTGAGATTACATAGACAATATTTTACATAGGATATGGGCAGTTAACATGATATTGGCAGTTCCCACGAGCAATATCTTTTGAATTTCTGCCATTATTATTATTATTATTATTATTATTATTATTATTATTATTATTATTATTATTATTATTATTACTATTATTATTATTATCATTATTATTATTATTATTATTATTATTATTATTTATCTATTTATTTATTTACATATTTATTAATCTATTTATTTATTAAGGCGACGAGCTGACAGAATCGTTAGTATGCCGGGCGGTAAATAATTAAAGATATTTTGTCCGTCTTCACATTCTGAGTTCAAATTTCGCCGAGATGGACTTTGCCTTTCATCCCTCCGGGATCGATAAAAGAAGTACCAGTTGAATACTGGGGTCAATGTAATCCACTTACCTACTCTCCCTCGTGCCAAAATTATTATTATTATTATTATTATTACTACTACTACTACTATTATTATTATTGTTATTATTATTATCATCATCATCATCATCATCATCA